>NW_027441345.1:0-201000 GCF_949628215.1 Phalacrocorax aristotelis
ATGTACTGGGAGTGAACTGGGAGGGAACTGGTATGTAGTAGGATGTACTGGGTGGGAACTGGGATGTACCGGGAGGGAACTGGTATGTACTGGGAGGGAACTGGTATGTACTGGGAGGGAACTGGGATGTACTGGGATGTAGTGGGAGGGAACTGGGAAGGAACTGGTATGTACTGGGAGGGAACTGGGATGTACTGGGAGGGAACTGGGATGTACTGGGACATACTGGCAGGGAACTGGGATGTACTGGGAGGGGATTGGGACGGACTGGGAGGGAACTGGGATGTACTGGGCTGCACTGGTAGGGAACTGGGATGTACTGGGAGGAAACTGGAATGTCCCAGTTGACACCCACTTCCCTCCCAATGCCTCCCAGTATATCCCAGTTTCCTCCCAGTATATCCCAGTTTCCTCCCAGTACATCCCAGTAAATCCCAGCTCGCTGCCAGTACATGCCAATACATTGCTGTACATTCCAGTTCTGTTCCAGTACATCCCAATACATCCCCGTTCCATGCCAGTACATCCCAGTTCCCTACCAGTTCATCCCCGTACATCCCAATTCCCTCCCGGTTCACTACCACTTCTTTCCCAGTTCGGTCCATTACATCCCAGTTCCGTCCCATTACATCCCAGTACATCCCAGTTCCCTCCCAGTACATCCCAGGTCCCTCCCAGTACATCCCAGGTCCCTCCCAGTACTGGGAGGGAACTGGGATGTACTGGGAGGCACTACAATGTGCGGGGATGCCCTGGGATGTACTGTGGAGGAACTAGGATGTACAGGCTTGTACTGGGTTGTACCGGGTGGAACTGGCAGGGATTTGGGATGTACCAGGATCTACTGGGATGTACTGGGAGGTAACTGTTATGTACTGGGAAGGAACAGGGAGGGAACTGGGATGTACTGGTAGGGAACTGGGATGTACTGTGAGGGAACTGGGACGTACCGTGAGGACACTGGGATGTACTGGTATGTACTGGGAGGGAAGTGTTATGTACTGGGAGGGAACTGTGAAGTACTGGCATGTACTGGGATGTACTGGAATGGAACTGGGAGTGAACTGTGTGTGAACTGGGAGGGAACTGGGATGTACTGGCAGGGAACTGGGATGTACTGGGAGGGACTGGGAGGGATCTGGGATGTACTGGGCTGCACTGGTAGGGAACTGGGATGTACTGGGAGGAAACTGGAATGTCCCAGTTGACACCCACTTCCCTCCCAGTTTCCTCCCAGTATATCCCAGTTTCCTCCCAGTATATCCCAGTTTCCTCCCAGTACATCCCAGTAAATCCCAGTTCGCTCCCAGTACATCCCAATACATCGTCGTACATTCCAGTTCCGTTCCTGTCCATCCCAATACATCCCCGTTCCATGCCAGTACATCCCAGTTTCCTACCAGTTCATCCCCGTACATCCCAATTCCCTCCCGGTTCACTACCACTTCTTTCCCAGTGCCTCCCAATACATCCCAGTTCCGTCCCATTACATCCCAGTACATCCCAGTTCCCTCCCAGTACATCCCAGTTCCCTCCCAGTACTGGGTGGGAACTGGGACGTACTGTGAGGACACTGGGATGTACTGGTATGTACTGGGAGGGAAGTGTTATGTACTGAGGGGAACTGGGACGTACTGGGATGTACTGGGAGGGAACTGGGAGGGAACTGGTATGTAGTAGGATGTACTGGGTGGGAACTGGGATGTACCAGGATGTACTGGGATGTACTGGGAGGGAACTGGTATGTACTGGGAGGGAACTGGGATGTACTGGGATGTAGTGGGAGGGAACTGGGAGGGAACTGGGATGTACTGGGAGGGAACTGGGATGTACTGGGAGGGAACTGGGATGTACTGGGACATACTGGCAGGGAACTGGGATGTACTGGGAGGGGATTGGGACAGACTGGGAGGGAACTGGGATGTACTGGGCTGCACTGGTAGGGAACTGGGATGTACTGGGAGGAAACTGGAATGTCCCAGTTGACACCCACTTCCCTCCCAATGCCTCCCAGTATATCCCAGTTTCCTCCCAGTATATCCCAGTTTCCTCCCAGTACATCCCAGTAAATCCCAGCTCGCTGCCAGTACATGCCAATACATTGCTGTACATTCCAGTTCTGTTCCTGTACATCCCAATACATCCCCGTTCCATGCCAGTACATCCCAGTTTCCTACCAGTTCATCCCCGTACATCCCAATTCCCTCCCGGTTCACTACCACTTCTTTCCCAGTTCGGTCCATTACATCCCAGTTCCGTCCCATTACATCCCAGTACATCCCAGTTCCCTCCCAGTACATCCCAGGTCCCTCCCAGTACATCCCAGGTCCCTCCCAGTACTGGGAGGGAACTGGGATGTACTGGGAGGCACTACAATGTGCGGGGATGCCCTGGGATGTACTGTGGAGGAACTAGGATGTACAGGCTTGTACTGGGTTGTACCGGGTGGAACTGGCAGGGATTTGGGATGTACCAGGATCTGCTGGGATGTACTGGGAGGTAACTGTTATGTACTGGGAAGGAACAGGGAGGGAACTGGGATGTACTGGTAGGGAACTGGGATGTACTGTGAGGGAACTGGGACGTACTGTGAGGACACTGGGATGTACTGGTATGTACTGGGAGGGAAGTGTTATGTACTGAGGGGAACTGGGACGTACTGGGATGTACTGGGAGGGAACTGTGAAGTACTGGGATGTACTGGGAGTGAACTGGGAGGGAACTGGTATGTAGTAGGATGTACTGGGTGGGAACTGGGATGTACCAGGATGTACTGGGATGTACTGGGAGGGAACTGGTATGTACTGGGAGGGAACTGGGATGTACTGGGACATACTGGCAGGGAACTGGGATGTACTGGGAGGGGATTGGGACGGACTGGGAGGGAACTGGGATGTACTGGGCTGCACTGGTAGGGAACTGGGATGTACTGGGAGGAAACTGGAATGTCCCAGTTGACACCCACTTCCCTCCCAATGCCTCCCAGTATATCCCAGTTTCCTCCCAGTATATCCCAGTTTCCTCCCAGTACATCCCAGTAAATCCCAGTTCGCTCCCAGTACATCGCAGTACATTCCAGTTCCGTTCCTGTACATCCCAATACATCCCCGTTCCATGCCAGTACATCCCAGTTCCCTACCAGTTCATCCCCGTACATCCTAATTCCCTCCCGGTTCACTACCACTTCTTTCCCAGTGCCTCCCAATACATCCCAGTTCCGTCCCATTACATCCCAGTACATCCCAGTTCCCTCCCAGTACGTCCCAGTTCCCTCCCAGTACTGGGTGGGAACTGGGACGTACTGTGCGGACACTGGGATGTACTGGTATGTACTGGGAGGGAAGTGTTATGTACTGAGGGGAACTGGGACGTACTGGGATGTACTGGGAGGTAACTGGGAGGGAACTGGTATGTAGTAGGATGTACTGGGTGGGAACTGGGATGTACCAGGATGTACTGGGATGTACTGGGAGGGAACTGGTATGTACTGGGAGGGAACTGGGATGTACTGGGATGTAGTGGGAGGGAACTGGGAGGGAACTGGGATGTACTGGGAGGGAACTGGGATGTACTGGGACATACTGGCAGGGAACTGGGATGTACTGGGAGGGGATTGGGACAGACTGGGAGGGAACTGGGATGTACTGGGCTGCACTGGTAGGGAACTGGGATGTACTGGGAGGAAACTGGAATGTCCCAGTTGACACCCACTTCCCTCCCAATGCCTCCCAGTATATCCCAGTTTCCTCCCAGTATATCCCAGTTTCCTCCCAGTACATCCCAGTAAATCCCAGCTCGCTGCCAGTACATGCCAATACATTGCTGTACATTCCAGTTCTGTTCCTGTACATCCCAATACATCCCCGTTCCATGCCAGTACATCCCAGTTTCCTACCAGTTCATCCCCGTACATCCCAATTCCCTCCCGGTTCACTACCACTTCTTTCCCAGTTCGGTCCATTACATCCCAGTTCCGTCCCATTACATCCCAGTACATCCCAGTTCCCTCCCAGTACATCCCAGGTCCCTCCCAGTACATCCCAGGTCCCTCCCAGTACTGGGAGGGAACTGGGATGTACTGGGAGGCACTACAATGTGCGGGGATGCCCTGGGATGTACTGTGGAGGAACTAGGATGTACAGGCTTGTACTGGGTTGTACCGGGTGGAACTGGCAGGGATTTGGGATGTACCAGGATCTACTGGGATGTACTGGGAGGTAACTGTTATGTACTGGGAAGGAACAGGGAGGGAACTGGGATGTACTGGTAGGGAACTGGGATGTACTGTGAGGGAACTGGGACGTACTGTGAGGACACTGGGATGTACTGGTATGTACTGGGAGGGAAGTGTTATGTACTGAGGGGAACTGGGACGTACTGGGATGTACTGGGAGGGAACTGTGAAGTACTGGGATGTACTGGGAGTGAACTGGGAGGGAACTGGTATGTAGTAGGATGTACTGGGTGGGAACTGGGATGTACCAGGATGTACTGGGATGTACTGGGAGGGAACTGGGATGTACTGGGAGGGAACTGGGATGTACTGGGACATACTGGCAGGGAACTGGGATGTACTGGGAGGGGATTGGGACGGACTGGGAGGGAACTGGGATGTACTGGGCTGCACTGGTAGGGAACTGGGATGTACTGGGAGGAAACTGGAATGTCCCAGTTGACACCCACTTCCCTCCCAATGCCTCCCAGTATATCCCAGTTTCCTCCCAGTATATCCCAGTTTCCTCCCAGTACATCCCAGTAAATCCCAGTTCGCTCCCAGTACATCGCAGTACATTCCAGTTCCGTTCCTGTACATCCCAATACATCCCCGTTCCATGCCAGTACATCCCAGTTCCCTCCCAGTTCATCCCCGTACATCCCAATTCCCTCCCGGTTCACTACCACTTCTTTCCCAGTGCCTCCCAATACATCCCAGTTCCGTCCCATTACATCCCAGTACATCCCAGTTCCCTCCCAGTACATCCCAGTTCCCTCCCAGTACTGGGTGGGAACTGGGACGTACTGTGCGGACACTGGGATGTACTGGTATGTACTGGGAGGGAAGTGTTATGTACTGAGGGGAACTGGGACGTACTGGGATGTACTGGGAGGTAACTGGGAGGGAACTGGTATGTAGTAGGATGTACTGGGTGGGAACTGGGATGTACCAGGATGTACTGGGATGTACTGGGAGGGAACTGGTATGTACTGGGAGGGAACTGGGATGTACTGGGATGTAGTGGGAGGGAACTGGGAGGGAACTGGGATGTACTGGGAGGGAACTGGGATGTACTGGGACATACTGGCAGGGAACTGGGATGTACTGGAAGGGGATTGGGACAGACTGGGAGGGAACTGGGATGTACTGGGCTGCACTGGTAGGGAACTGGGATGTACTGGGAGGAAACTGGAATGTCCCAGTTGACACCCACTTCCCTCCCAATGCCTCCCAGTATATCCCAGTTTCCTCCCAGTATATCCCAGTTTCCTCCCAGTACATCCCAGTAAATCCCAGCTCGCTGCCAGTACATGCCAATACATTGCTGTACATTCCAGTTCTGTTCCTGTACATCCCAATACATCCCCGTTCCATGCCAGTACATCCCAGTTTCCTACCAGTTCATCCCCGTACATCCCAATTCCCTCCCGGTTCACTACCACTTCTTTCCCAGTTCGGTCCATTACATCCCAGTTCCGTCCCATTACATCCCAGTACATCCCAGTTCCCTCCCAGTACATCCCAGGTCCCTCCCAGTACATCCCAGGTCCCTCCCAGTACTGGGAGGGAACTGGGATGTACTGGGAGGCACTACAATGTGCGGGGATGCCCTGGGATGTACTGTGGAGGAACTAGGATGTACAGGCTTGTACTGGGTTGTACCGGGTGGAACTGGCAGGGATTTGGGATGTACCAGGATCTACTGGGATGTACTGGGAGGTAACTGTTATGTACTGGGAAGGAACAGGGAGGGAACTGGGATGTACTGGTAGGGAACTGGGATGTACTGTGAGGGAACTGGGACGTACTGTGAGGACACTGGGATGTACTGGTATGTACTGGGAGGGAAGTGTTATGTACTGAGGGGAACTGGGACGTACTGGGATGTACTGGGAGGGAACTGTGAAGTACTGGGATGTACTGGGAGTGAACTGGGAGGGAACTGGTATGTAGTAGGATGTACTGGGTGGGAACTGGGATGTACCAGGATGTACTGGGATGTACTGGGAGGGAACTGGTATGTACTGGGAGGGAACTGGGATGTACTGGGACATACTGGCAGGGAACTGGGATGTACTGGGAGGGGATTGGGACGGACTGGGAGGGAACTGGGATGTACTGGGCTGCACTGGTAGGGAACTGGGATGTACTGGGAGGAAACTGGAATGTCCCAGTTGACACCCACTTCCCTCCCAATGCCTCCCAGTATATCCCAGTTTCCTCCCAGTATATCCCAGTTTCCTCCCAGTACATCCCAGTAAATCCCAGTTCGCTCCCAGTACATCGCAGTACATTCCAGTTCCGTTCCTGTACATCCCAATACATCCCCGTTCCATGCCAGTACATCCCAGTTCCCTACCAGTTCATCCCCGTACATCCTAATTCCCTCCCGGTTCACTACCACTTCTTTCCCAGTGCCTCCCAATACATCCCAGTTCCGTCCCATTACATCCCAGTACATCCCAGTTCCCTCCCAGTACATCCCAGTTCCCTCCCAGTACTGGGTGGGAACTGGGACGTACTGTGCGGACACTGGGATGTACTGGTATGTACTGGGAGGGAAGTGTTATGTACTGAGGGGAACTGGGACGTACTGGGATGTACTGGGAGGGAACTGTGAAGTACTGGGATGTACTGGGAGTGAACTGGGAGGGAACTGGTATGTAGTAGGATGTACTGGGTGGGAACTGGGATGTACCGGGAGGGAACTGGGATGTACTGGGAGGGAACTGGTATGTACTGGGAGGGAACTGGGATGTACTGGGATGTAGTGGGAGGGAACTGGGAGGAAACTGGGATGTACTGGGAGGGAACTGGTATGTACTGGGAGGGAACTGGGATGTACTGGGACATACTGGCAGGGAACTGGGATGTACTGGGAGGGGATAGGGACGGACTGGGAGGGAACTGGGATGTACTGGGCTGCACTGGTAGGGAACTGGGATGTACTGGGAGGAAACTGGAATGTCCCAGTTGACACCCACTTCCCTCCCAATGCCTCCCAGTATATCCCAGTTTCCTCCCAGTATATCCCAGTTTCCTCCCAGTACATCCCAGTAAATCCCAGCTCGCTGCCAGTACATGCCAATACATCGCTGTACATTCCAGTTCTGTTCCTGTACATCCCAATACATCCCCGTTCCATGCCAGTACATCCCAGTTCCCTACCAGTTCATCCCCGTACATCCCAGTTCCCTCCCGGTTCACTACCACTTCTTTCCCAGTGCCTCCCAATACATCCCAGTTCCGTCCCATTACATCCCAGTACATCCCAGTTCCCTCCCAGTACATCTCAGGTCCCTCCCAGTACTGGGAGGGAACTGGGATGTACTGGGAGGCACTACAATGTGCGGGGATGCCCTGGGATGTACCGTGGAGGAACTAGGATGTACAGGCTTGTACTGGGTTGTACCGGGTGGAACTGGCAGGGATTTGGGATGTACCAGGATCTACTAGGATGTACTGGGATGTACTGGGAGGTAACTGTTGTGTACTGGGAGTGAACTGGGAGAGAACTGGGATGTACTGGGAGGGAACTGGGATGTACTGTGAGGACACTGGGATGTACTGGTATGTACTGGGAGGGAAGTGTTATGTACTGAGGGGAACTGGGACGTACTGGGACGTGCTGGGAGGGAACTATGAAGTATTGGGATGTACTTAGAGGGAACTGGGATGTACTGGGAGGGAACTGGGAGGGAACTGGGAGGGAACTGTGAAGTACTGGGATGTACTGGGAGGGAACTGGTATGTACTGGGAGGGAACTGGGATGTACTGGGTGGAAAGTGTTGGGAATTGGGATTTACTGGGAGGGAACTGGGATGGACTGGGAGGGAACTGGGATGTAGTGGGACATACTGGGAGGGAACTGGGATGTACTGGGGTGTACTGGGAGGGAACTGTTATGTACCGAGGGGGAACTGGGATGTACTGGGAGTGAACTGTGAAGTACTGGGATGTACTTAGAGGGAAGTGGGAGGGAACTTGGATGTAGTGGGAGGGAGCTGGGGTTTACTTGGAGGAAAGTGGCATGTACTGGGATGTACTGGAATGGAACTGGGAGTGAACTGTGTGTGAACTGTGAGGGAACTGGGATGTACTGTGAGGGAACTGGGATGTACTGGGATGTACTGGGACGGACTGGGAGGGAACTGGGATGTACTGGGAGGGATCTGGGATGTACTGGGCTGCACTGGTAGGGAACTGGGATGTACTGGGAGGAAACTGGAATGTCCCAGTTGACACCCACTTCCCTCCCAGGTTCCTCCCAGTATATCCCAGTTTCCTCCCAGTATATCCCAGTTTCCTCCCAGTACATCCCAGTAAATCCCAGTTCGCTCCCAGTACATCCCAGTACATCGCAGTACATTCCAGTTCCGTTCCTGTACATCCCAATACATCCCCATTCCATGCCAGTACATCCCAGTTCCCTACCAGTTCATCCCCGTACATCCCAATTCCCTCCCGGTTCACTACCACTTCTTTCCCAGTTCCGTCCCATTACATCCCAGTTCCGTCCCATTACATCCCAGTACATCCCAGGTCCCTCCCAGTACGTCCCAGTTCCCTCCCAGTACATCCCAGGTCCCTCCCAGTACTGGGAGGGAACTGGGATGTACTGGGAGGCACTACAATGTGCGGGGATGCCCTGGGATGTACTGTGGAGGAACTAGGATGTACAGGCTTGTACTGGGTTGTACCGGGTGGAACTGGCAGGGATTTGGGATGTACCAGGATCTACTGGGATGTACTGGGAGGTAAGTGTTATGTACTGGGAAGGAACAGGGAGGGAACTGGGATGTACTGGTAGGGAACTGGGATGTACTGTGAGGGAACTGGGACGTACTGTGAGGACACTGGGATGTACTGGTATGTACTGGGAGGGAAGTGTTATGTACTGAGGGGAACTGGGACGTACTGGGATGTACTGGGAGGGAACTGTGAAGTACTGGGATGTACTGGGAGTGAACTGGGAGGGAACTGGTATGTAGTAGGATGTACTGGGTGGGAACTGGGATGTACCGGGAGGGAACTGGTATGTACTGGGAGGGAACTGGTATGTAGTGGGAGGGAACTGGGATGTACTGGGATGTAGTGGGAGGGAACTGGGAGGGAACTGGGATGTACTGGGAGGGAACTGGTATGTACTGGGAGGGAACTGGGATGTACTGGGACATACTGGCAGGGAACTGGGATGTACTGGGAGGGGATTGGGACGGACTGGGAGGGAACTGGGATGTACTGGGCTGCACTGGTAGGGAACTGGGATGTACTGGGAGGAAACTGGAATGTCCCAGTTGACACCCACTTCCCTCCCAATGCCTCCCAGTATATCCCAGTTTCCTCCCAGTATATCCCAGTTTCCTCCCAGTACATCCCAGTAAATCCCAGCTCGCTGCCAGTACATGCCAATACATCGCTGTACATTCCAGTTCCGTTCCTGTACATCCCAATACATCCCCGTTCCATGCCAGTACATCCCAGTTCCCTACCAGTTCATCCCCGTACATCCCAATTCCCTCCCGGTTCACTACCACTTCTTTCCCAGTTCGGTCCATTACATCCCAGTTCCGTCCCATTACATCCCAGTACATCCCAGTTCCCTCCCAGTACATCCCAGGTCCCTCCCAGTACTGGGAGGGAACTGGGATGTACTGGGAGGCACTACAATGTGCGGGTATGCCCTGGGATGTACTGTGGAGGAACTAGGATGTACAGGCTTGTACTGGGTTGTACCGGGTGGAACTGGCAGGGATTTGGGATGTACCAGGATCTACTGGGATGTACTGGGAGGTAACTGTTATGTACTGGGAAGGAACAGGGAGGGAACTGGGATGTACTGGTAGGGAACTGGGATGTACTGGGAGGGAACTGGGACGTACCGTGAGGACACTGGGATGTACTGGTATGTACTGGGAGGGAAGTGTTATGTACTGAGGGGAACTGGGACGTACTGGGATGTACTGGGAGGGAACTGTGAAGTACTGGGATGTACTGGGAGTGAACTGGGAGAGAACTGGTATGTAGTAGGATGTATTGGGTGGGAACTGGGATGTACCAGGATGTACTGGGATGTACTGGGAGGGAACTGGTATGTACTGGGAGGGAACTGGGATGTACTGGGATGTAGTGGGAGGGAACTGGGAGGGAACTGGGATGTAGTGGGAGGGAACTGGTATGTACTGGGAGGGAACTGGGATGTACTGGGACATACTGGCAGGGAACTGGGATGTACTGGGAGGGGATTGGGACGGACTGGGAGGGAACTGGGATGTACTGGGCTGCACTGGTAGGGAACTGGGATGTACTGGGAGGAAACTGGAATGTCCCAGTTGACACCCACTTCCCTCCCAATGCCTCCCAGTATATCCCAGTTTCCTCCCAGTATATCCCAGTTTCCTCCCAGTACATCCCAGTAAATCCCAGCTCGCTGCCAGTACATGCCAATACATCGCTGTACATTCCAGTTCTGTTCCTGTACATCCCAATACATCCCCGTTCCATGCCAGTACATCCCAGTTCCCTACCAGTTCATCCCCGTACATCCCAGTTCCCTCCCGGTTCACTACCACTTCTTTCCCAGTTCGGTCCATTACATCCCAGTTCCGTCCCATTACATCCCAGTACATCCCAGTTCCCTCCCAGTACATCCCAGGTCCCTCCCAGTACATCCCAGGTCCCTCCCAGTACTGGGAGGGAACTGGGATGTACTGGGAGGCACTACAATGTGCGGGGATGCCCTGGGATGTACTGTGGAGGAACTAGGATGTACAGGCTTGTACTGGGTTGTACCGGGTGGAACTGGCAGGGATTTGGGATGTACCAGGATCTACTGGGATGTACTGGGAGGTAACTGTTATGTACTGGGAAGGAACAGGGAGGGAACTGGGATGTACTGGTAGGGAACTGGGATGTACTGGGAGGGAACTGGGACGTACTGTGAGGACACTGGGATGTACTGGTATGTACTGGGAGGGAAGTGTTATGTACTGAGGGGAACTGGGACGTACTGGGATGTACTGGGAGGGAACTGTGAAGTACTGGGATGTACTGGGAGTGAACTGGGAGGGAACTGGTATGTAGTAGGATGTACTGGGTGGGAACTGGGATGTACCAGGATGTACTGGGATGTACTGGGAGGGAACTGGTATGTACTGGGAGGGAACTGGGATGTACTGGGACATACTGGCAGGGAACTGGGATGTACTGGGAGGGGATTGGGACGGACTGGGAGGGAACTGGGATGTACTGGGCTGCACTGGTAGGGAACTGGGATGTACTGGGAGGAAACTGGAATGTCCCAGTTGACACCCACTTCCCTCCCAATGCCTCCCAGTATATCCCAGTTCCCTCCCAGTACATCCCAGTTCCCTCCCAGTACTGGGTGGGAACTGGGACGTACTGTGCGGACACTGGGATGTACTGGTATGTACTGGGAGGGAAGTGTTATGTACTGAGGGGAACTGGGACGTACTGGGATGTACTGGGAGGTAACTGGGAGGGAACTGGTATGTAGTAGGATGTACTGGGTGGGAACTGGGATGTACCAGGATGTACTGGGATGTACTGGGAGGGAACTGGTATGTACTGGGAGGGAACTGGGATGTACTGGGATGTAGTGGGAGGGAACTGGGAGGGAACTGGGATGTACTGGGAGGGAACTGGGATGTACTGGGACATACTGGCAGGGAACTGGGATGTACTGGGAGGGGATTGGGACAGACTGGGAGGGAACTGGGATGTACTGGGCTGCACTGGTAGGGAACTGGGATGTACTGGGAGGAAACTGGAATGTCCCAGTTGACACCCACTTCCCTCCCAATGCCTCCCAGTATATCCCAGTTTCCTCCCAGTATATCCCAGTTTCCTCCCAGTACATCCCAGTAAATCCCAGCTCGCTGCCAGTACATGCCAATACATTGCTGTACATTCCAGTTCTGTTCCTGTACATCCCAATACATCCCCGTTCCATGCCAGTACATCCCAGTTTCCTACCAGTTCATCCCCGTACATCCCAATTCCCTCCCGGTTCACTACCACTTCTTTCCCAGTTCGGTCCATTACATCCCAGTTCCGTCCCATTACATCCCAGTACATCCCAGTTCCCTCCCAGTACATCCCAGGTCCCTCCCAGTACATCCCAGGTCCCTCCCAGTACTGGGAGGGAACTGGGATGTACTGGGAGGCACTACAATGTGCGGGGATGCCCTGGGATGTACTGTGGAGGAACTAGGATGTACAGGCTTGTACTGGGTTGTACCGGGTGGAACTGGCAGGGATTTGGGATGTACCAGGATCTACTGGGATGTACTGGGAGGTAACTGTTATGTACTGGGAAGGAACAGGGAGGGAACTGGGATGTACTGGTAGGGAACTGGGATGTACTGTGAGGGAACTGGGACGTACTGTGAGGACACTGGGATGTACTGGTATGTACTGGGAGGGAAGTGTTATGTACTGAGGGGAACTGGGACGTACTGGGATGTACAGGGAGGGAACTGTGAAGTACTGGGATGTACTGGGAGTGAACTGGGAGGGAACTGGTATGTAGTAGGATGTACTGGGTGGGAACTGGGATGTACCAGGATGTACTGGGATGTACTGGGAGGGAACTGGTATGTACTGGGAGGGAACTGGGATGTACTGGGACATACTGGCAGGGAACTGGGATGTACTGGGAGGGGATTGGGACGGACTGGGAGGGAACTGGGATGTACTGGGCTGCACTGGTAGGGAACTGGGATGTACTGGGAGGAAACTGGAATGTCCCAGTTGACACCCACTTCCCTCCCAATGCCTCCCAGTATATCCCAGTTTCCTCCCAGTATATCCCAGTTTCCTCCCAGTACATCCCAGTAAATCCCAGTTCGCTCCCAGTACATCGCAGTACATTCCAGTTCCGTTCCTGTACATCCCAATACATCCCCGTTCCATGCCAGTACATCCCAGTTTCCTACCAGTTCATCCCCGTACATCCCAATTCCCTCCCGGTTCACTACCACTTCTTTCCCAGTTCGGTCCATTACATCCCAGTTCCGTCCCATTACATCCCAGTACATCCCAGTTCCCTCCCAGTACATCCCAGGTCCCTCCCAGTACATCCCAGGTCCATCCCAGTAGGAGGGACCTGGGATGTACTGGGAGGCACTACAATGTGCGGGGATGCCCTGGGATGTACTGTGGAGGAACTAGGATGTACAGGCTTGTACTGGGTTGTACCGGGTGGAACTGGCATGGATTTGGGATGTACCAGGATCTACTGGGATGTACTGGGAGGTAACTGTTATGTACTGGGAGTGAACTGGGAGGGAACTGGGACGTACTGGTAGGGAACTGGGATGTACTGTGAGGGAACTGGGACGTACTGTGAGGACACTGGGATGTACTGTTATGTACTGGGAGGCAAGTGTTATGTACTGAGGGGAACTGGGACGTACTGGGATGTACTGGGAGGGAACTGTGAAGTACTGGGATGTACTGGGAGTGAACTGGGAGGGAACTGGTATGTAGTAGGATGTACTGGGTGGGAACTGGGATGTACCGGGAGGGAACTGGGATGTACTGGGAGGGAACTGGTATGTAGTGGGAGGGAACTGGGATGTACTGGGATGTAGTGGGAGGGAACTGGGAGGGAACTGGGATGTACTGGGAGGGAACTGGTATGTACTGGGAGGGAACTGGGATGTACTGGGACATACTGGCAGGGAACTGGGATGTACTGGGAGGGGATAGGGACGGACTGGGAGGGAACTGGGATGTACTGGGCTGCACTGGTAGGGAACTGGGATGTACTGGGAGGAAACTGGAATGTCCCAGTTGACACCCACTTCCCTCCCAATGCCTCCCAGTATATCCCAGTTTCCTCCCAGTATATCCCAGTTTCCTCCCAGTACATCCCAGTAAATCCCAGCTCGCTGCCAGTACATGCCAATACATCGCTGTACATTCCAGTTCCGTTCCTGTACATCCCAATACATCCCCGTTCCATGCCAGTACATCCCAGTTCCCTACCAGTTCATCCCCGTACATCCCAATTCCCTCCCGGTTCACTACCACTTCTTTCCCAGTTCGGTCCATTACATCCCAGTTCCGTCCCATTACATCCCAGTACATCCCAGTTCCCTCCCAGTACATCCCAGGTCCCTCCCAGTACATCCCAGTTCCCTCCCAGTACTGGGAGGGAACTGGGATGTACTGGGAGGCACTACAATGTGCGGGGATGCCCTGGGATGTACTGTGGAGGAACTAGGATGTACAGGCTTGTACTGGGTTGTACCGGGTGGAACTGGCATGGATTTGGGATGTACCAGGATCTACTGGGATGTACTGGGAGGTAACTGTTATGTACTGGGAGTGAACTGGGAGGGAACTGGGACGTACTGGTAGGGAACTGGGATGTACTGTGAGGGAACTGGGACGTACTGTGAGGACACTGGGATGTACTGTTATGTACTGGGAGGCAAGTGTTATGTACTGAGGGGAACTGGGACGTACTGGGATGTACTGGGAGGGAACTGTGAAGTACTGGGATGTACTGGGAGTGAACTGGGAGGGAACTGGTATGTAGTAGGATGTACTGGGTGGGAACTGGGATGTACCGGGAGGGAACTGGGATGTACCGGGAGGGAACTGGTATGTACTGGGAGGGAACTGGGATGTACTGGGATGTAGTGGGAGGGAACTGGGAGGAAACTGGGATGTAGTGGGAGGGAACTGGTATGTACTGGGAGGGAACTGGGATGTACTGGGACATACTGGCAGGGAACTGGGATGTACTGGGAGGGGATAGGGACGGACTGGGAGGGAACTGGGATGTACTGGGCTGCACTGGTAGGGAACTGGGATGTACTGGGAGGAAACTGGAATGTCCCAGTTGACACCCACTTCCCTCCCAATGCCTCCCAGTATATCCCAGTTTCCTCCCAGTATATCCCAGTTTCCTCCCAGTACATCCCAGTAAATCCCAGCTCGCTGCCAGTACATGCCAATACATCGCTGTACATTCCAGTTCCGTTCCTGTACATCCCAATACATCCCCGTTCCATGCCAGTACATCCCAGTTCCCTACCAGTTCATCCCCGTACATCCCAATTCCCTCCCGGTTCACTACCACTTCTTTCCCAGTTCGGTCCATTACATCCCAGTTCCGTCCCATTACATCCCAGTACATCCCAGTTCCCTCCCAGTACATCCCAGGTCCCTCCCAGTACATCCCAGTTCCCTCCCAGTACTGGGAGGGAACTGGGATGTACTGGGAGGCACTACAATGTGCGGGGATGCCCTGGGATGTACTGTGGAGGAACTAGGATGTACAGGCTTGTACTGGGTTGTACCGGGTGGAACTGGCATGGATTTGGGATGTACCAGGATCTACTGGGATGTACTGGGAGGTAACTGTTATGTACTGGGAGTGAACTGGGAGGGAACTGGGACGTACTGGTAGGGAACTGGGATGTACTGTGAGGGAACTGGGACGTACTGTGAGGACACTGGGATGTACTGTTATGTACTGGGAGGGAAGTGTTATGTACTGAGGGGAACTGGTGCGTACTGGGATGTACTGGGATGGAACTGTGAAGTACTGGGATGTACTGGGAGTGAACTGGGAGGGAACTGGTATGTAGTAGGATGTACTGGGTGGGAACTGGGATGTACCAGGATGTACTGGGATGTACTGGGAGGGAACTGGTATGTACTGGGAGGGAACTGGGATGTAGTGGGAGGGAACTGGGAGGGAACTGGGATGTACTGGGAGGGAACTGGGATGTACTGGGAGGGAACTGGGATGTACTGGGACATACTGGCAGGGAACTGGGATGTACTGGGAGGGGATTGGGATGTACTGGGAGGGAACTTGGATGTATTGGGAGGGAAGTGTTATGTACCAAGGGGGAACTGGGACGTACTGGGATGTAGTGGGAGTGAACTGTGAAGTGCTGGGATGTACTGGGAGGGAACTGGGATGTACTGGGAGGGAACTTTAAAGTACTGGGATGTACTTAGAGGAAACTGGGAGGCAACTGGCATGTACTGGGATGTACTGGAATAGAACTGGGAGTGAACTGTGTGTGAACTGGGAGGGAACTGGGATGTACTGTGAGGGAACTGGGATGTACTGGGAGGGACTGGGAGGGACTGGGAGGGATCTGGGATGTACTGGGCTGCACTGGTAGGGAACTGGGATGTACTGGGAGGAAACTGGAATGTCCCAGTTGACACCCACTTCCCTCCCAGGTTCCTCCCAGTATATCCCAGTTTCCTCCCAGTATATCCCAGTTTCCTCCCAGTACATCCCAGTAAATCCCAGCTCGCTGCCAGTACATGCCAATACATCGCTGTACATTCCAGTTCTGTTCCTGTACATCCCAATACATCCCCATTCCATGCCAGTACATCCCAGTTCCCTACCAGTTCATCCCCGTACATCCCAATTCCCTCCCGGTTCACTACCACTTCTTTCCCAGTTCCGTCCCATTACATCCCAGTTCCCTCCCAGTACATCCCAGTTCCCTCCCAGTACATCCCAGGTCCCTCCCAGTACATCCCAGTTCCCTCCCAGTACTGGGAGGGAACTGAGATGTACTGGGAGGCACTACAATGTGCGGGGATGCCCTGGGATGTACTGTGGAGGAACTGGGATGTACAGGCTTGTACTGGGTTGTACCGGTCGGAACTGGCAGGGATTTGGGATGTACCAGGATCTACTGGGATGTACTGGGAGGTAACTGTTATGTACTGGGAAGGAACAGGGAGGGAACTGGGATGTACTGGTAGGGAACTGGGATGTACTGTGAGGGAACTGGGACGTACTGTGAGGACACTGGGATGTACTGGTATGTACTGGGAGGGAAGTGTTATGTACTGAGGGGAACTGGGACGTACTGGGATGTACTGGGAGGGAACTGTGAAGTACTGGGATGTACTGGGAGTGAACTGGGAGGGAACTGGTATGTAGTAGGATGTACTGGGTGGGAACTGGGATGTACCGGGAGGGAACTGGGATGTACTGGGAGGGAACTGGTATGTACTGGGAGGGAACTGGGATGTACTGGGATGTAGTGGGAGGGAACTGGGAGGAAACTGGGATGTACTGGGAGGGAACTGGTATGTACTGGGAGGGAACTGGGATGTACTGGGACATACTGGCAGGGAACTGGGATGTACTGGGAGGGGATTGGGACGGACTGGGAGGGAACTGGGATGTACTGGGCTGCACTGGTAGGGAACTGGGATGTACTGGGAGGAAACTGGAATGTCCCAGTTGACACCCACTTCCCTCCCAATGCCTCCCAGTATATCCCAGTTTCCTCCCAGTATATCCCAGTTTCCTCCCAGTACATCCCAGTAAATCCCAGCTCGCTGCCAGTACATGCCAATACATCGCTGTACATTCCAGTTCTGTTCCTGTACATCCCAATACATCCCCGTTCCATGCCAGTACATCCCAGTTTCCTACCAGTTCATCCCCGTACATCCCAGTTCCCTCCCGGTTCACTACCACTTCTTTCCCAGTTCGGTCCATTACATCCCAGTTCCGTCCCATTACATCCCAGTACATCCCAGTTCCCTCCCAGTACATCTCAGGTCCCTCCCAGTACATCCCAGTTCCCTCCCAGTACTGGGAGGGAACTGGGATGTACTGGGAGGCACTACAATGTGCGGGGATGCCCTGGGATGTACTGTGGAGGAACTAGGATGTACAGGCTTGTACTGGGTTGTACCGGGTGGAACTGGCAGGGATTTGGGATGTACCAGGATCTACTGGGATGTACTGGGAGGTAACTGTTATGTACTGGGAAGGAACAGGGAGGGAACTGGGATGTACTGGGAGGGAACTGGGATGTACTGGGAGGGAACTGGGACGTACTGTGAGGACACTGGGATGTACTGGTATGTACTGGGAGGGAAGTGTTATGTACTGAGGGGAACTGGGACGTACTGGGATGTACTGGGAGGGAACTGTGAAGTACTGGGATGTACTGGGAGTGAACTGGGAGGGAACTGGTATGTAGTAGGATGTACTGGGTGGGAACAGGGATGTACCGGGAGGGAACTGGTATGTACTGGGAGGGAACTGGTATGTACTGGGAGGGAACTGGGATGTACTGGGATGTAGTGGGAGGGAACTGGGAGGGAACTGGGATGTACTGGGAGGGAACTAGTATGTACTGGGAGGGAACTGGGATGTACTGGGAGGCACTACAATGTGCAGGGATGCCCTGGGATGTACCGTGGAGGAACTAGGATGTACAGGCTTGTACTGGGTTGTACCGGGTGGAACTGGCTGGGATTTGAAATGTCCTAGGATCTACTAGGATGTACTGGGAGGTAACTGTTATGTACTGGGAAGGAACAGGGAGGGAACTGGGATGTACTGGGAGGGAACTGGGACGTACTGTGAGGACACTGGGATGTACTGGTATGTACTGGGAGGGAAGTGTTATGTACTGAGGGGAACTGGGACGTACTGGGATGTACTGGGAGGGAACTGTGAAGTACTGGGATGTACTGGGAGTGAACTGGGAGGGAACTGGTATGTAGTAGGATGTACTGGGTGGGAACTGGGATGTACCAGGATGTACTGGGAGGGAACTGGTATGTACTGGGAGGGAACTGGGATGTACTGGGACATACTGGCAGGGAACTGGGATGTACTGGGAGGGGATTGGGACGGACTGGGAGGGAACTGGGATGTACTGGGCTGCACTGGTAGGGAACTGGGATGTACTGGGAGGAAACTGGAATGTCCCAGTTGACACCCACTTCCCTCCCAATGCCTCCCAGTATATCCCAGTTTCCTCCCAGTATATCCCAGTTTCCTCCCAGTACATCCCAGTAAATCCCAGCTCGCTGCCATGACATGCCAATACATTGCTGTACATTCCAGTTCTGTTCCTGTACATCCCAATACATCCCCGTTCCATGCCAGTACATCCCAGTTCCCTACCAGTTCATCCCCGTACATCCCAATTCCCTCCCGGTTCACTACCACTTCTTTCCCTGTTCGGTCCATTACATCCCAGTTCCGTCCCATTACATCCCAGTACATCCCAGTTCCCTCCCAGTACATCCCAGGTCCCTCCCAGTACATCCCAGGTCCCTCCCAGTACTGGGAGGGAACTGGGATGTACTGGGAGGCACTACAATGTGCGGGGATGCCCTGGGATGTACTGTGGAGGAACTAGGATGTACAGGCTTGTACTGGGTTGTACCGGGTGGAACTGGCAGGGATTTGGGATGTACCAGGATCTACTGGGATGTACTGGGAGGTAACTGTTATGTACTGGGAAGGAACAGGGAGGGAACTGGGATGTACTGGTAGGGAACTGGGATGTACTGGGAGGGAACTGGGACGTACTGTGAGGACACTGGGATGTACTGGTATGTACTGGGAGGGAAGTGTTATGTACTGAGGGGAACTGGGACGTACTGGGATGTACTGGGAGGGAACTGTGAAGTACTGGGATGTACTGGGAGTGAACTGGGAGGGAACTGGTATGTAGTAGGATGTACTGGGTGGGAACTGGGATGTACTGGGAGGGAACTGGGATGTACTGGGAGGGAACTGGTATGTACTGGGAGGGAACTGGGATGTACTGGGACATACTGGCAGGGAACTGGGATGTACTGGGAGGGGATTGGGACGGACTGGGAGGGAACTGGGATGTACTGGGCTGCACTGGTAGGGAACTGGGATGTACTGGGAGGAAACTGGAATGTCCCAGTTGACACCCACTTCCCTCCCAATGCCTCCCAGTATATCCCAGTTTCCTCCCAGTATATCCCAGTTTCCTCCCAGTACATCCCAGTAAATCCCAGTTCGCTCCCAGTACATCGCAGTACATTCCAGTTCCGTTCCTGTACATCCCAATACATCCCCGTTCCATGCCAGTACATCCCAGTTCCCTCCCAGTTCATCCCCGTACATCCCAATTCCCTCCCGGTTCACTACCACTTCTTTCCCAGTGCCTCCCAATACATCCCAGTTCCGTCCCATTACATCCCAGTACATCCCAGTTCCCTCCCAGTACATCCCAGGTCCCTCCCAGTACATCCCAGGTCCCTCCCAGTAGGAGGGACCTGGGATGTACTGGGAGGCACTACAATGTGCGGGGATGCCCTGGGATGTACTGTGGAGGAACTAGGATGTACAGGCTTGTACTGGGTTGTACCGGGTGGAACTGGCATGGATTTGGGATGTACCAGGATCTACTGGGATGTACTGGGAGGTAACTGTTATGTACTGGGAGTGAACTGGGAGGGAACTGGGACGTACTGGTAGGGAACTGAGATGTACTGTGAGGGAACTGGGACGTACTGTGAGGACACTGGGATGTACTGTTATGTACTGGGAGGGAAGTGTTATGTACTGAGGGGAACTGGTGCGTACTGGGATGTACTGGGATGGAACTGTGAAGTACTGGGATGTACTGGGAGTGAACTGGGAGGGAACTGGTATGTAGTAGGATGTACTGGGTGGGAACTGGGACGTACTGTGAGGACACTGGGATGTACTGTTATGTACTGGGAGGGAAGTGTTATGTACTGAGGGGAACTGGTGCGTACTGGGATGTACTGGGATGGAACTGTGAAGTACTGGGATGTACTGGGAGTGAACTGGGAGGGAACTGGTATGTAGTAGGATGTACTGGGTGGGAACTGGGATGTACCAGGATGTACTGGGATGTGCTGGGAGGGAACTGGTATGTACTGGGACGGAACTGGGATGTAGTGGGAGGGAACTGGGAGGGAACTGGGATGTACTGGGAGGGAACTGGTATGTACTGGGAGGGAACTGGGATGTACTGGGATGTAATGGGACGGAACTGGGATGTAATGGGACGGAACTGGGAAAGAAGTGGTAGTGAACCGGGAGGGAATTGGGATGTACGGGGATGAACTGGTAGGGAACTGGGATGTACTGGCATGGAATGGGGATGTATTGGGATGTACAGGAACGGAACTGGAATGTACTGCGATGTACTGGGATGTACTGGCAGCGAACTGGGATTTACTGGGATGTACTGGCAGGGAACTGTGAAGTACTGGGATGTACTGGGAGTGAACTGGGAGGGAACTGGTATGTAGTAGGATGTACTGGGTGGGAACTGGGATGTACCGGGAGGGAACTGGGATGTACTGGGAGGGAACTGGTATGTACTGGGAGGGAACTGGGATGTACTGGGATGTAGTGGGAGGGAACTGGGAGGAAACTGGGATGTACTGGGAGGGAACTGGTATGTACTGGGAGGGAACTGGGATGTACTGGGACATACTGGCAGGGAACTGGGATGTACTGGGAGGGGATTGGGACGGACTGGGAGGGAACTGGGATGTACTGGGCTGCACTGGTAGGGAACTGGGATGTACTGGGAGGAAACTGGAATGTCCCAGTTGACACCCACTTCCCTCCCAATGCCTCCCAGTATATCCCAGTTTCCTCCCAGTATATCCCAGTTTCCTCCCAGTACATCCCAGTAAATCCCAGCTCGCTGCCATGACATGCCAATACATTGCTGTACATTCCAGTTCTGTTCCTGTACATCCCAATACATCCCCATTCCATGCCAGTACATCCCAGTTCCCTACCAGTTCATCCCCGAACATCCCAATTCCCTCCCGGTTCACTACCACTTCTTTCCCAGTTCCGTCCCATTACATCCCAGTTCCGTCCCATTACATCCCAGTACATCCCAGTTCCCTCCCAGTACATCCCAGGTCCCTCCCAGTACATCCCAGTTCCCTCCCAGTACTGGGAGGGAACTGAGAAGTACTGGGAGGCACTACAATGTGCGTGGATGCCCTGGGATGTACTGTGGAGGAACTAGGATGTACAGGCTTGTACTGGGTTGTACCGGTCGGAACTGGCAGGGATTTGGGATGTACCAGGATCTACTGGGATGTACTGGGATGTAACTGTTATGTACTGGGAAGGAACAGGGAGGGAACTGGGATGTACTGGTAGGGAACTGGGATGTACTGTGAGGGAACTGGGACGTACTGTGAGGACACTGGGATGTACTGGTATGTACTGGGAGGGAAGTGTTATGTACTGAGGGGAACTGGGACGTACTGGGATGTACTGGGAGGGAACTGTGAAGTACTGGAATGTACTGGGAGTGAACTGGGAGGGAACTGGTATGTAGTAGGATGTACTGGGTGGGAACTGGGATGTACCAGGATGTACTGGGATGTACTGGGAGGGAACTGGTATGTACTGGGAGGGAACTGGGATGTACTGGGATGTAGTGGGAGGGAACTGGGAGGGAACTGGTATGTACTGGGAGGGAACTGGGATGTACTGGGAGGGAACTGGGATGTACTGGGACATACTGGCAGGGAACTGGGATGTACTGGGAGGGGATTGGGACGGACTGGGAGGGAACTGGGATGTACTGGGCTGCACTGGTAGGGAACTGGGATGTACTGGGAGGAAACTGGAATGTCCCAGTTGACACCCACTTCCCTCCCAATGCCTCCCAGTATATCCCAGTTTCCTCCCAGTATATCCCAGTTTCCTCCCAGTACATCCCAGTAAATCCCAGTTCGCTCCCAGTACATCGCTGTACATTCCAGTTCCGTTCCTGTACATCCCAATACATCCCCGTTCCATGCCAGTACATCCCAGTTTCCTACCAGTTCATCCCCGTACATCCCAATTCCCTCCCGGTTCACTACCACTTCTTTCCCAGTGCCTCCCAATACATCCCAGTTCCGTCCCATTACATCCTAGTACATCCCAGTTCCCTCCCAGTACATCCCAGGTCCCTCCCAGTACATCCCAGGTCCCTCCCAGTAGGAGGGACCTGGGATGTACTGGGAGGCACTACAATGTGCGGGGATGCCCTGGGATGTACTGTGGAGGAACTAGGATGTACAGGCTTGTACTGGGTTGTACCGGGTGGAACTGGCATGGATTTGGGATGTACCAGGATCTACTGGGATGTACTGGGAGGTAACTGTTATGTACTGGGAAGGAACAGGGAGGGAACTGGGATGTACTGGTAGGGAACTGGGATGTACTGTGAGGGAACTGGGACGTACTGTGAGGACACTGGGATGTACTGGTATGTACTGGGAGGGAAGTGTTATGTACTGAGGGGAACTGGTGCGTACTGGGATGTACTGGGATGGAACTGTGAAGTACTGGGATGTACTGGGAGTGAACTGGGAGGGAACTGGTATGTAGTAGGATGTACTGGGTGGGAACTGGGATGTACCAGGATGTACTGGGATGTACTGGGAGGGAACTGGTATGTACTGGGAGGGAACTGGGATGTAGTGGGAGGGAACTGGGAGGGAACTGGGATGTACTGGGAGGGAACTGGTATGTACTGGGAGGGAACTGGGATGTACTGGGATGTAATGGGACGGAACTGGGATGTAACGGGACGGAACTGGGAAAGAAGTGGTAGTGAACCGGGAGGGAATTGGGATGTACGGGGATGAACTGGTAGGGAACTGGGATGTACTGGCATGGAATGGGGATGTATTGGGATGTACAGGAACGGAACTGGAATGTACTGCGATGTACTGGGATGTACTGGCAGCGAACTGGGATTTACTGGGATGTACTGGGAGGGAACTGTGAACTACTGGGATGTACTGGGAGTGAACTGGGAGGGAACTGGTATGTAGTAGGATGTACTGGGTGGGAACTGGGATGTACCGGGAGGGAACTGGGATGTACTGGGAGGGAACTGGGACGTACTGTGAGGACACTGGGATGTACTGGTATGTACTGGGAGGGAAGTGTTATGTACTGAGGGGAACTGGGACGTACTGGGATGTACTGGGAGGGAACTGTGAAGTACTGGGATGTACTGGGAGTGAACTGGGAGGGAACTGGTATGTAGTAGGATGTACTGGGTGGGAACTGGGATGTACTGGGAGGGAACTGGGATGTACTGGGAGGGAACTGGTATGTACTGGGAGGGAACTGGGATGTACTGGGACATACTGGCAGGGAACTGGGATGTACTGGGAGGGGATTGGGACGGACTGGGAGGGAACTGGGATGTACTGGGCTGCACTGGTAGGGAACTGGGATGTACTGGGAGGAAACTGGAATGTCCCAGTTGACACCCACTTCCCTCCCAATGCCTCCCAGTATATCCCAGTTTCCTCCCAGTATATCCCAGTTTCCTCCCAGTACATCCCAGTAAATCCCAGTTCGCTCCCAGTACATCGCAGTACATTCCAGTTCCGTTCCTGTACATCCCAATACATCCCCGTTCCATGCCAGTACATCCCAGTTCCCTCCCAGTTCATCCCCGTACATCCCAATTCCCTCCCGGTTCACTACCACTTCTTTCCCAGTGCCTCCCAATACATCCCAGTTCCGTCCCATTACATCCCAGTTCCCTCCCAGTACATCCCAGGTCCCTCCCAGTACATCCCAGGTCCCTCCCAGTAGGAGGGACTTGGGATGTACTGGGAGGCACTACAATGTGCGGGGATGCCCTGGGATGTACTGTGGAGGAACTAGGATGTACAGGCTTGTACTGGGTTGTACCGGGTGGAACTGGCATGGATTTGGGATGTACCAGGATCTACTGGGATGTACTGGGAGGTAACTGTTATGTACTGGGAGTGAACTGGGAGGGAACTGGGACATACTGGTAGGGAACTGGGATGTACTGTGAGGGAACTGGGACGTACTGTGAGGACACTGGGATGTACTGTTATGTACTGGGAGGGAAGTGTTATGTACTGAGGGGAACTGGTGCGTACTGGGATGTACTGGGATGGAACTGTGAAGTACTGGGATGTACTGGGAGTGAACTGGGAGGGAACTGGTATGTAGTAGGATGTACTGGGTGGGAACTGGGATGTACCGGGAGGGAACTGGTATGTACTGGGAGGGAACTGGTATGTACTGGGAGGGAACTGGGATGTAGTGGGAGGGAACTGGGAGGGAACTGGGATGTACTGGGAGGGAACTGGTATGTACTGGGAGGGAACTGGGATGTACTGGGATGTAATGGGACGGAACTGGGATGTAATGGGACGGAACTGGGAAAGAAGTGGTAGTGAACCGGGAGGGAATTGGGATGTACGGGGATGAACTGGTAGGGAACTGGGATGTACTGGCATGGAATGGGGATGTATTGGGATGTACAGGAACGGAACTGGAATGTACTGCGATGTACTGGGATGTACTGGCAGCGAACTGGGATTTACTGGGATGTACTGGGAGGGAACTGTGAAGTACTGGGATGTACTGGGAGTGAACTGGGAGGGAACTGGTATGTAGTAGGATGTACTGGGTGGGAACTGGGATGTACCGGGAGGGAACTGGGATGTACTGGGAGGGAACTGGTATGTACTGGGAGGGAACTGGGATGTACTGGGATGTAGTGGGAGGGAACTGGGAGGAAACTGGGATGTACTGGGAGGGAACTGGTATGTACTGGGAGGGAACTGGGATGTACTGGGACATACTGGCAGGGAACTGGGATGTACTGGGAGGGGATTGGGACGGACTGGGAGGGAACTGGGATGTACTGGGCTGCACTGGTAGGGAACTGGGATGTACTGGGAGGAAACTGGAATGTCCCAGTTGACACCCACTTCCCTCCCAATGCCTCCCAGTATATCCCAGTTTCCTCCCAGTATATCCCAGTTTCCTCCCAGTACATCCCAGTAAATCCCAGCTCGCTGCCAGTACATCCCAGTACATTGCTGTACATTCCAGTTCTGTTCCTGTACATCCCAATACATCCCCGTTCCATGCCAGTACATCCCAGTTTCCTACCAGTTCATCCCCGTACATCCCAATTCCCTCCCGGTTCACTACCACTTCTTTCCCAGTGCCTCCCAATACATCCCAGTTCCGTCCCATTACATCCCAGTACATCCCAGTTCCCTCCCAGTACGTCCCAGGTCCCTCCCAGTACATCCCAGGTCCCTCCCAGTACTGGGAGGGAACTGGGATGTACTGGGAGGCACTACAATGTGCGGGGATGCCCTGGGATGTACCGTGGAGGAACTAGGATGTACAGGCTTGTACTGGGTTGTACCGGGTGGAACTGGCAGGGATTTGAAATGTCCTAGGATCTACTAGGATGTACTGGGAGGTAACTGTTATGTACTGGGAAGGAACAGGGAGGGAACTGGGATGTACTGGGAGGGAACTGGGATGTACTGGGAGGGAACTGGGACGTACTGTGAGGACACTGGGATGTACTGGTATGTACTGGGAGGGAAGTGTTATATACTGAGGGGAACTGGGACGTACTGGGATGTACTGGGAGGGAACTGTGAAGTACTGGGATGTACTGGGAGTGAACTGGGAGGGAACTGGTATGTAGTAGGATGTACTGGGTGGGAACTGGGATGTACCAGGATGTACTGGGAGGGAACTGGGATTTACTGGGAGGGAACTGGGATGTACTGGGACATACTGGCAGGGAACTGGGATGTACTGGGAGGGGATTGGGACGGACTGGGAGGGAACTGGGATGTACTGGGAGGGATCTGGGATGTACTGGGCTGCACTGGTAGGGAACTGGGATGTACTGGGAGGAAACTGGAATGTCCCAGTTGACACCCACTTCCCTCCCAGTGCCTCCCAGTATATCCCAGTTTCCTCCCAGTACATCCCAGTAAATCCCAGTTTGCTCCCAGTACATCCCAGTACATCGCAGTACATTCCAGTTCCGTTCCTGTACATCCCAATACATCCCCATTCCATGCCAGTACATCCCAGTTCCCTACCAGTTCATCCCCGAACATCCCAATTCCCTCCCGGTTCACTACCACTTCTTTCCCAGTTCCGTCCCATTACATCCCAGCACATCCCAGTTCCCTCCCAGTACATCCCAGGTCCCTCCCAGTACATCCCAGGTCCCTCCCAGTACTGGGAGGGACCTGGGATGTACTGGGAGGCACTACAATGTGCGGGGATGCCCTGGGATGTACTGTGGAGGAACTAGGATGTACAGGCTTGTACTGGGTTGTACTGGGTGGAACTGGCAGGGATTTGGGATGTACCAGGATCTACTGGGATGTACTGGGATGTACTGGGAGGTAACTGTTATGTACTGGGAGTGAACTGGGAGGGAACTGGGACGTACTGGTAGGGAACTGGGATGTACTGTGAGGGAACTGGGACGTACTGTGAGGACACTGGGATGTGCTGTTATGTACTGGGAGGGAAGTGTTATGTACTGAGGGGAACTGGTGCGTACTGGGATGTACTGGGATGGAACTGTGAAGTACTGGGATGTACTGGGAGTGAACTGGGAGGGAACTGGTATGTAGTAGGATGTACTGGGTGGGAACTGGGATGTACCAGGATGTACTGGGATGTACTGGGAGGGAACTGGTATGTACTGGGAGGGAACTGGGATGTAGTGGGAGGGAACTGGGAGGGAACTGGGATGTACTGGGAGGGAACCGGTATGTACTGGGAGGGAACTGGGATGTACTGGGACATACTGGCAGGGAACTGGGATGTACTGGGAGGGGATTGGGATGTACTGGGAGGGAACTTGGATGTAATGGGAGGGAAGTGTTATGTACCAAGGGGGAACTGGGACGTACTGGGATGTAGTGGGAGTGAACTGTGAAGTACTGGGATGTACTGTGAGGGAACTGGGATGTACTGGGAGGGAACTTTAAAGTACTGGGATGTACTGGGAGGAAACTGGGAGGCAACTGGCATGTACTGGGATGTACTGGAATGGAACTGGGAGTGAACTGTGTGTGAACTGGGAGGGAACTGGGATGTACTGTGAGGGTACTGGGATGTACTGGGATGTACTGGGAGGGACTGGGAGGGATCTGGGATGTACTGGGCTGCACTGGTAGGGAACTGGGATGTACTGGGAGGAAACTGGAATGTCCCAGTTGACACCCACTTCCCTCCCAGGTTCCTCCCAGTATATCCCAGTTTCCTCCCAGTATATCCCAGTTTCCTCCCAGTAAATCCCAGTTCGCTCCCCGTACATCCCAGTACATCGCAGTACATTCCAGTTCCGTTCCTGTACATCCCAATACATCCCCATTCCATGCCAGTACATCCCAGTTCCCTACCAGTTCATCCCCGTACATCCCAATTCCCTCCCGGTTCACTACCACTTCTTTCCCAGTTCCGTCCCATTACATCCCAGTTCCGTCCCATTACATCCCAGTACATCCCAGTTCCCTCCCAGTACATCCCAGGTCCCTCCCAGTACATCTCAGTTCCCTCCCAGTACTGGGAGGGAACTGGGATGTACTGGGAGGCACTACAATGTGCGGGGATGCCCTGGGATGTACTGTGGAGGAACTAGGATGTAGAGGCTTGTACTGGGTTGTACCGGGTGGAACTGGCAGGGATTTGGGATGTACCAGGATGTACTGGGATGTACTGGGATGTACTGGGAGGTAACTGTTGTGTACTGGGAGTGAACTGGGAGGTAACTGGGATGTACTGGGAGGGAACTGGGATGTACTGTGAGGACACTGGGATGTACTGGTATGTACTGGGAGGGAAGTGTTATGTACTGAGGGGAACTGGGACGTACTGGGACGTGCTGGGAGGGAACTATGAAGTATTGGGATGTACTTAGAGGGAACAGGGATGTACTGGGAGGGAACTGGGAGGGAACTGGGAGGGAACTGTGAAGTACTGGGATGTACTGGGAGGGAACTGGTATGTACTGGGAGGGAACTGGGATGTACTGGGTGGAAAGTGTTGGGAATTGGGATTTACTGGGAGGGAACTGGGATGGACTGGGAGGGAACTGGGATGTAGTGGGACATACTGGGAGGGAACTGGGATGTACTGGGGTGTACTGGGAGGGAACTGTTATGTACCGAGGGGGAACTGGGATGTACTGGGAGTGAACTGTGAAGTACTGGGATGTACTTAGAGGGAAGTGGGAGGGAACTTGGATGTAGTGGGAGGGAGCTGGGGTTTACTTGGAGGAAAGTGGCATGTACTGGGATGTACTGGAATGGAACTGGGAGTGAACTGTGTGTGAACTGTGAGGGAACTGGGATGTACTGTGAGGGAACTGGGATGTACTGGGATGTACTGGGACGGACTGGGAGGGAACTGGGATGTACTGGGAGGGATCTGGGATGTACTGGGCTGCACTGGTAGGGAGCTGGGATGTACTGGGAGGAAACTGGAATGTCCCAGTTGACACCCACTTCCCTCCCAGTGCCTCCCAGTATATCCCAGTTTCCTCCCAGTACATCCCAGTAAATCCCAGTTTGCTCCCAGTACATCCCAGTACATCGCAGTACATTCCAGTTCCGTTCCTGTACATCCCAATACATCCCCGTTCCATGCCAGTACATCCCAGTTCCCTACCAGTTCATCCCCGTACATCCCAATTCCCTCCCAGTTCACTACCACTTCTTTCCCAGTTCCGTCCCATTACATCCCAGTTCCGTCCCATTACATCCCAGCACATCCCAGTTCCCTCCCAGTACATCCCAGGTCCCTCCCAGTACATCCCAGGTCCCTCCCAGTACTGGGAGGGAACTGGGATGTACTGGGAGGCACTACAATGTGCGGGGATGCCCTGGGATGTACTGTGGAGGAACTAGGATGTACAGGCTTGTACTGGGTTGTACCGGGTGGAACTGGCAGGGATTTGGGATGTACCAGGATCTACTGGGATGTACTGGGAGGTAACTGTTATGTACTGGGAAGGAACAGGGAGGGAACTGGGATGTACTGGTAGGGAACTGGGATGTACTGGGAGGGACCTGGGACGTACTGTGAGGACACTGGGATGTACTGGTATGTACTGGGAGGGAAGTGTTATGTACTGAGGGGAACTGGGACGTACTGGGATGTACTGGGAGGGAACTGTGAAGTACTGGGATGTACTGGGAGTGAACTGGGAGGGAACTGGTATGTAGTAGGATGTACTGGGTGGGAACTGGGATGTACCAGGATGTACTGGGAGGGAACTGGTATGTACTGGGAGGGAACTGGGATGTACTGGGACATACTGGCAGGGAACTGGGATGTACTGGGAGGGGATTGGGACGGACAGGGAGGGAACTGGGATGTACTGGGAGGGATCTGGGATGTACTGGGCTGCACTGGTTGGGAACTGGGATGTACTGGGAGGAAACTGGAATGTCCCAGTTGACACCCACTTCCCTCCCAGTGCCTCCCAGTATATCCCAGTTTCCTCCCAGTACATCCCAGTAAATCCCAGTTTGCTCCCAGTACATCCCAGTACATCGCAGTACATTCCAGTTCCGTTCCTGTACATCCCAATACATCCCCGTTCCATGCCAGTACATCCCAGTTCCCTACCAGTTCATCCCCGTACATCCCAATTCCCTCCCGGTTCACTACCACTTCTTTCCCAGTTCCGTCCCATTACATCCCAGTTCCGTCCCATTACATCCCAGCACATCCCAGTTCCCTCCCAGTACATCCCAGGTCCCTCCCAGTACATCCCAGTTCCCTCCCAGTACTGGGAGGGACCTGGGATGTACTGGGAGGCACTACAATGTGCGGGGATGCCCTGGGATGTACCGTGGAGGAACTAGGATGTACAGGCTTGTACTGGTTGTACCGGGTGGAACTGGCAGGGATTTGAAATATCCTAGGATCTACTAGGATGTACTGGGAGGTAACTGTTATGTACTGGGAGTGAACTGGGAGGGAACTGGGATGTACTGGGAGGGAACTGGGACGTACTGTGAGGACACTGGGATGTACTGGTATGTACTGGGAGGGAAGTGTTATGTACTGAGGGGAACTGGGACGTACTGGGATGTACTGGGAGGGAACTGTGAAGTACTGGGATATACTGGGAGTGAACTGGGAGGGAACTGGTATGCAGTAGGATGTACTGGGTGGGAACTGGGATGTACCAGGATGTACTGGGATGTACTGGGAGGGAACTGGTATGTACTGGGAGGGAACTGGGATGTACTGGGATGTAGTGGGAGGGAACTGGGAGGGAACTGGGATGTACTGGGAGGGAACTGGTATGTACTGGGAGGGAACTGGGATGTACTGGGACATACTGGCAGGGAACTGGGATGTACTGGGAGGGGATTGGGACGGACTGGGAGGGAACTGGGATGTACTGGGCTGCACTGGTAGGGAACTGGGATGTACTGGGAGGAAACTGGAATGTCCCAGTTGACACCCACTTCCCTCCCAATGCCTCCCAGTATATCCCAGTTTCCTCCCAGTATATCCCAGTTTCCTCCCAGTACATCCCAGTAAATCCCAGCTCGCTGCCAGTACATGCCAATACATCGCTGTACATTCCAGTTCTGTTCCTGTACATCCCAATACATCCCCGTTCCATGCCAGTACATCCCACTTCCCTACCAGTTCATCCCCGTACATCCCAATTCCCTCCCGGTTCACTACCACTTCTTTCCCAGTTCCGTCCCATTACATCCCAGTTCCGTCCCATTACATCCCAGTACATCCCAGTTCCCTCCCAGTACATCCCAGGTCCCTCCCAGTACATCCCAGTTCCCTCCCAGTACTGGGAGGGAACTGAGATGTACTGGGAGGCACTACAATGTGCGGGGATGCCCTGGGATGTACTGTGGAGGAATTAGGATGTACAGGCTTGTACTGGGTTGTACCGGTCGGAACTGGCAGGGATTTGGGATGTACCAGGATCTACTGGGATGTACTGGGATGTACTGGGAGGTAACTGTTGTGTACTGGGAGTGAACTGGGAGGTAACTGGGATGTACTGGGAGGGAACTGGGATGTACTGTGAGGACACTGGGATGTACTGGTATGTACTGGGAGGGAAGTGTTATGTACTGAGGGGAACTGGGACGTACTGGGACGTGCTGGGAGGGAACTATGAAGTATTGGGATGTACTTAGAGGGAACTGGGATGTACTGGGAGGGAACTGGGAGGGAACTGGTATGTACTGGGAGGGAACTGGGATGTACTGGGTGGAAAGTGTTGGGAATTGGGATTTACTGGGAGGGAACTGGGATGGACTGGGAGGGAACTGGGATGTAGTGGGACATACTGGGAGGGAACTGGGATGTACTGGGGTGTACTGGGAGGGAACTGTTATGTACCGAGGGGGAACTGGGATGTACTGGGAGTGAACTGTGAAGTACTGGGATGTACTTAGAGGGAAGTGGGAGGGAACTTGGATGTAGTGGGAGGGAACTGGGGTTTACTTGGAGGAAAGTGGCATGTACTGGGATGTACTGGAATGGAACTGGGAGTGAACTGTGTGTGAACTGTGAGGGAACTGGGATGTACTGTGAGGGAACTGGGATGTACTGGGATGTACTGGGACGGACTGGGAGGGAACTGGGATGTACTGGGAGGGATCTGGGATGTACTGGGCTGCACTGGTAGGGAGCTGGGATGTACTGGGAGGAAACTGGAATGTCCCAGTTGACACCCACTTCCCTCCCAGTGCCTCCCAGTATATCCCAGTTTCCTCCCAGTACATCCCAGTAAATCCCAGTTTGCTCCCAGTACATCCCAGTACATCGCAGTACATTCCAGTTCCGTTCCTGTACATCCCAATACATCCCCGTTCCATGCCAGTACATCCCAGTTCCCTACCAGTTCATCCCCGTACATCCCAATTCCCTCCCGGTTCACTACCACTTCTTTCCCAGTTCCGTCCCATTACATCCCAGTTCCGTCCCATTACATCCCAGCACATCCCAGTTCCCTGCCAGTACATCCCAGGTCCCTCCCAGTACATTCCAGTTCCCTCCCAGTACTGGGAGGGAACTGAGATGTACTGGGAGGCACTACAATGTGTGGGGATGCCCTGGGATGTACTGTGGAGGAACTAGGATGTACAGGCTTGTACTGGGTTGTACCGGGTGGAACTGGCAGGGATTTGGGATGTACCAGGATCTACTGGGATGTACTGGGAGGTAACTGTTATGTACTGGGAAGGAACAGGGAGGGAACTGGGATGTACTGGGAGGGAACTGGGACGTACTGTGAGGACACTGGGATGTACTGGTATGTACTGGGAGGGAAGTGTTATGTACTGAGGGGAACTGGGACGTACTGGGATGTACTGGGAGGGAACTGTGAAGTACTGGGATGTACTGGGAGTGAACTGGGAGGGAACTGGTATGTAGTAGGATGTACTGGGTGGGAACTGGGATGTACCGGGAGGGAACTGGTATGTACTGGGAGGGAACTGGTATGTACTGGGAGGGAACTGGGATGTACTGGGATGTAGTGGGAGGGAACTGGGAGGGAACTGGGATGTACTGGGAGGGAACTAGTATGTACTGGGAGGGAACTGGGATGTACTGGGAGGGGATTGGGACGGACTGGGAGGGAACTGGGATGTACTGGGCTGCACTGGTAGGGAACTGGGATGTACTGGGAGGAAACTGGAATGTCCCAGTTGACACCCACTTCCCTCCCAATGCCTCCCAGTATATCCCAGTTTCCTCCCAGTATATCCCAGTTTCCTCCCAGTACATCCCAGTAAATCCCAGCTCGCTGCCAGTACATCCCAGTACATTGCTGTACATTCCAGTTCTGTTCCTGTACATCCCAATACATCCCCGTTCCATGCCAGTACATCCCAGTTTCCTACCAGTTCATCCCCGTACATCCCAATTCCCTCCCGGTTCACTACCACTTCTTTCCCAGTGCCTCCCAATACATCCCAGTTCCGTCCCATTACATCCCAGTACATCCCAGTTCCCTCCCAGTACGTCCCAGGTCCCTCCCAGTACATCCCAGGTCCCTCCCAGTACTGGGAGGGAACTGGGATGTACTGGGAGGCACTACAATGTGCGGGGATGCCCTGGGATGTACCGTGGAGGAACTAGGATGTACAGGCTTGTACTGGGTTGTACCGGGTGGAACTGGCAGGGATTTGAAATGTCCTAGGATCTACTAGGATGTACTGGGAGGTAACTGTTATGTACTGGGAAGGAACAGGGAGGGAACTGGGATGTACTGGGAGGGAACTGGGATGTACTGGGAGGGAACTGGGACGTACCGTGAGGACACTGGGATGTACTGGTATGTACTGGGAGGGAAGTGTTATGTACTGAGGGGAACTGGGACGTACTGGGATGTACTGGGAGGGAACTGTGAAGTACTGGGATGTACTGGGAGTGAACTGGGAGGGAACTGGTATGTAGTAGGATGTACTGGGTGGGAACTGGGATGTACCAGGATGTACTGGGAGGGAACTGGTATGTACTGGGAGGGAACTGGGATGTACTGGGACATACTGGCAGGGAACTGGGATGTACTGGGAGGGGATTGGGACGGACTGGGAGGGAACTGGGATGTACTGGGAGGGATCTGGGATGTACTGGGCTGCACTGGTAGGGAACTGGGATGTACTGGGAGGAAACTGGAATGTCCCAGTTGACACCCACTTCCCTCCCAGTGCCTCCCAGTATATCCCAGTTTCCTCCCAGTACATCCCAGTAAATCCCAGTTTGCTCCCAGTACATCCCAGTACATCGCAGTACATTCCAGTTCCGTTCCTGTACATCCCAATACATCCCCATTCCATGCCAGTACATCTCAGTTCCCTACCAGTTCATCCCCGTACATCCCAATTCCCTCCCGGTTCACTACCACTTCTTTCCCAGTTCCGTCCCATTACATCCCAGTTCCGTCCCATTACATCCCAGTACATCCCAGTTCCCTCCCAGTACATCCCAGGTCCCTCCCAGTACATCCCAGGTCCCTCCCAGTACTGGGAGGGAACTGAGATGTACTGGGAGGCACTACAATGTGCGGGGATGCCCTGGGATGTACTGTGGAGGAACTAGGAAGTACAGGCTTGTACTCGGTTGTACCGGGTGGAACTGGCAGGGATTTGGGATGTACCAGGATCTACTGGGATGTACTGGGAGGTAACTGTTATGTACTGGGAAGGAACAGGGAGGGAACTGGGATGTACTGGTAGGGAACTGGGATGTACTGTGAGGGAACTGGGACGTACTGTGAGGACACTGGGATGTACTGGTATGTACTGGGAGGGAAGTGTTATGTACTGAGGGGAACTGGGACGTACTGGGATGTACTGGGAGGGAACTGTGAAGTACTGGGATGTACTGGGAGTGAACTGGGAGGGAACTGGTATGTAGTAGGATGTACTGGGTGGGAACTGGGATGTACCGGGAGGGAACTGGTATGTACTGGGAGGGAACTGGGATGTACTGGGAGGCACTACAATGTGCGGGGATGTCCTGGGATGTACCGTGGAGGAACTAGGATGTACAGGCTTGTACTGGGTTGTACCGGGTGGAACTGGCAGGGATTTGGGATGTACCAGGATCTACTGGGATGTACTGGGATGTACTGGGAGGTAACTGTTGTGTACTGGGAGTGAACTGGGAGGGACCTGGGATGTACTGGAAGGCACTACAATGTGCGGGGATGCACAGGGATGTACTGTGGAGGAACTAGGATGTACAGGCTTGTACTGGGTTGTACCGGGTGGAACTGGCAGGGATTTGGGATGTACCAGGATCTACTGGGATGTACTGGGATGTACTGGGAGGTAACTGTTGTGTACTGGGAGTGAACTGGGAGGGAACTGTGAAGTACTGGGATGTACTTAGAGGGAACTGGGATGTACTGGGAGGGAACTGGGATGTACTGGGTGGAAAGTGTTGGGAATTGGGATTTACTGGGAGGGAACTGGGATGGACTGGGAGGGAACTGGGATGTAGTGGGACATACTGGGATGGAACTGGGATGTACTGGGGTGTACTGGGAGGGAATTGTTATGTACCGAGGGGGAACTGGGATGTACTGGGAGTGAACTGTGAAGTACTGGGATGTACTTAGAGGGAAGTGGGAGGGAACTTGAATGTAGTGGGAGGGTACTGGGATTTACTTGGAGGAAAGTGGCATGTACTGGGCTGTACTGGAATGGAACTGGGAGTGAACTGTGTGTGAACTGTGAGGGAACTGGGATGTACTGTGAGGGAACTGGGATGTACTGGGACGTACTGGGACAGACTGGGACGGATCTGGGATGTACTGGGAGGGATCTGGGATGTACTGGGAGGCACTACAATGTGCGGGGATGCCCTGGGATGTACTGTGGAGGAACTAGGATGTACAGGCTTGTACTGGGTTGTACCGGGTGGAACTGGCAGGGATTTGGGATGTACCAGGATCTACTGGGATGTACTGGGATGTACTGGGAGGTAACTGTTATGTACTGGGAAGGAACAGGGAGGGAACTGGGATGTACTGGGAGGAAACTGGGATGTACTGTGAGGGAACTGGGACGTACTGTGAGGACACTGGGATGTACTGGTATGTACTGGGAGGGAAGTGTTATGTACTGAGGGGAACTGGGACGTACTGGGATGTACTGGGAGGGAACTGTGAAGTACTGGGATGTACTGGGAGTGAACTGGGAGGGAACTGGTATGTAGTAGGATGTACTGGGTGGGAACTGGGATGTACTGGGATGTACTGGGAGGGAACTGGTATGTACTGGGAGGGAACTGGGATTTACTGGGAGGGAACTGGGATGTACTGGGACATACTGGCAGGGAACTGGGATGTACTGGGAGGGGATTGGGACGGACTGGGAGGGAACTGGGATGTACTGGGCTGCACTGGTAGGGAACTGGGATGTACTGGTAGGGAACTGGAATGTCCCAGTTGACACCCACTTCCCTCCCAATGCCTCCCAGTATATCCCAGTTTCCTCCCAGTATATCCCAGTTTCCTCCCAGTACATCCCAGTAAATCCCAGTTCGCTCCCAGTACATCCCAGTTCCCTTCCAGTACATCCCAGGTCCCTCCCAGTACTGGGAGGGAACTGGGATGTACTGGGAGGCACTACAATGTGCGGGGATGCCCTGGGATGTACTGTGGAGGAACTAGGATGTACAGGCTTGTACTGGGTTGTACCGGGTGGAACTGGCAGGGATTTGGGATGTACCAGGATCTACTGGGATGTACTGGGAGGTAACTGTTATGTACTGGGAAGGAACAGGGAGGTAACTGGGATGTACTGGTAGGGAACTGGGATGTACTGTGAGGGAACTGGGACGTACTGTGAGGACACTGGGATGTACTGGTATGTACTGGGAGGGAAGTGTTATGTACTGAGGGGAACTGGGACGTACTGGGATGTACTGGGAGGGAACTGTGAAGTACTGGGATGTACTGGGAGTGAACTGGGAGGGAACTGGTATGTAGTAGGATGTACTGGGTGGGAACTGGGATGTACTGGGAGGGGATTGGGACGGACTGGGAGGGAACTGGGATGTACTGGGCTGCACTGGTAGGGAACTGGGATGTACTGGGAGGAAACTGGAATGTCCCAGTTGACACCCACTTCCCTCCCAATGCCTCCCAGTATATCCCAGTTTCCTCCCAGTATATCCCAGTTTCCTCCCAGTACATCCCAGTAAATCCCAGCTTGCTGCCAGTACATGCCAATACATCGCTGTACATTCCAGTTCTGTTCCTGTACATCCCAATACATCCCCGTTCCATGCCAGTACATCCCAGTTTCCTACCAGTTCATCCCCGTACATCCCAATTCCCTCCCGGTTCACTACCACTTCTTTCCCAGTGCCTCCCAATACATCCCAGTTCCGTCCCATTACATCCCAGTACATCCCAGTTCCCTCCCAGTACGTCCCAGTTCCCTCCCAGTACTGGGAGGGAACTGGGATGTACTGGGAGGCACTACAATGTGCGGGGATGTCCTGGGATGTACCGTGGAGGAACTAGGATGTACAGGCTTGTACTGGGTTGTACCGGGTGGAACTGGCAGGGATTTGGGATGTACCAGGATCTACTGGGATGTACTGGGATGTACTGGGAGGTAACTGTTGTGTACTGGGAGTGAACTGGGAGGGACCTGGGATGTACTGGAAGGCACTACAATGTGCGGGGATGCACAGGGATGTACCGTGGAGGAACTAGGATGTACAGGCTTGTACTGGGTTGTACCGGGTGGAACTGGCAGGGATTTGAAATGTCCTAGTATCTACTAGGATGTACTGGGATGTACTGGGAGGTAACTGTTGTGTACTGGGAATGAACTGGGAGGGAACTGTGAAGTACTGGGATGTACTTAGAGGGAACTGGGATGTACTGGGAGGGAACTGGGATGTACTGGGTGGAAAGTGTTGGGAACTGGGATTTACTGGGAGGGAACTGGGATGTACTGTGAGGGAACTGGGATGTACTGGGATGTACTGGGACGGACTGGGAGGGAACTGGGATGTACTGGGAGGGATCTGGGATGTACTGGGCTGCACTGGTAGGGAACTGGGATGTACTGGGAGGAAACTGGAATGTCCCAGTTGACACCCACTTCCCTCCCAGTGCCTCCCAGTATATCCCAGTTTCCTCCCAGTACATCCCAGTAAATCCCAGTTTGCTCCCAGTACATCCCAGTACATCGCAGTACATTCCAGTTCCGTTCCTGTACATCCCAATACATCCCCGTTCCATGCCAGTACATCCCAGTTCCCTACCAGTTCATCCCCGTACATCCCAATTCCCTCCCGGTTCACTACCACTTCTTTCCCAGTTCCGTCCCATTACATCCCAGTACATCCCAGTTCCCTCCCAGTACGTCCCAGTTCCCTCCCAGTACATCCCAGGTCCCTCCCAGTACTGGGAGGGATCTGGGATGTACTGGGAGGCACTACAATGTGCGGGGATGCCCTGGGATGTACTGTGGAGGAACTAGGATGTACAGGCTTGTACTGGGTTGTACCGGGTGGAACTGGCAGGGATTTGGGATGTACCAGGATCTACTGGGATGTACTGGGAGGTAACTGTTATGTACTGGGAAGGAACAGGGAGGGAACTGGGATGTACTGGGAGGGAACTGGGATGTACTGGGAGGGAACTGGGACGTACTGTGAGGACACTGGGATGTACTGGTATGTACTGGGAGGGAAGTGTTATGTACTGAGGGGAACTGGGACGTACTGGGATGTACTGGGAGGGAACTGTGAAGTACTGGGATGTACTGGGAGTGAACTGGGAGTGAACTGGTATGTAGTAGGATGTACTGGGTGGGAACTGGGATGTACCGGGAGGGAACTGGGATGTACTGGGAGGGAACTGGTATGTACTGGGAGGGAACTGGGATGTACTGGGATGTAGTGGGAGGGAACTGGGAGGAAACTGGGATGTACTGGGAGGGAACTGGTATGTACTGGGAGGGGATTGGGACGGACTGGGAGGGAACTGGGATGTTCTGGGCTGCACTGGTAGGGAACTGGGATGTACTGGGAGGAAACTGGAATGTCCCAGTTGACACCCACTTCCCTCCCAATGCCTCCCAGTATATCCCAGTTTCCTCCCAGTATATCCCAGTTTCCTCCCAGTACATCCCAGTAAATCCCAGCTCGCTGCCAGTACATGCCAATACATCGCTGTACATTCCAGTTCTGTTCCTGTACATCCCAATACATCCCCGTTCCATGCCAGTACATCCCAGTTTCCTACCAGTTCATCCCCGTACATCCCAGTTCCCTCCCGGTTCACTACCACTTCTTTCCCAGTGCCTCCCAATACATCCCAGTTCCGTCCCATTACATCCCAGTACATCCCAGTTCCCTCCCAGTACGTCCCAGTTCCCTCCCAGTACATCCCAGGTCCCTCCCAGTACTGGGAGGGAACTGGGATGTACTGGGAGGCACTACAATGTGCGGGGATGCCCTGGGATGTACTGTGGAGGAACTAGGATGTACAGGCTTGTACCGGGTTGTACCGGGTGGAACTGGCAGGGATTTGGGATGTACTGGGATGTACTGGGAAGTATCTGTTATGTACTGGGAGTGAACTGGGAGGGAACTGGGATGTACTGGGACGGACTGGGAGGGAACTGGGACGGACTGGGATGCACTGGTAGGGAACTGGGATGTACTGGGAGGAAACTGGAATGTCCCAGTTGACACCCACTTTCCTCCCAGTTTCCTCCCAGTATATCCCAGTTTCCTCCCAGTACATCCCAGTAAATCCCAGTTTGCTCCCAGTACATCGCAGTACATTCCAGTTCCGTTCCTGTACATCCCAATACATCCCCGTTCCATGCCAGTACATCCCAGTTTCCTACCAGTTCATCCCCGTACATCCCAATTCCCTCCCGGTTCGCTACCACTTCTTTCCCAGTGCCTCCCAATACATCCCAGTTCCGTCCCATTACATCCCAGTACATCCCAGTTCCCTCCCAGTACATCCCAGGTCCCTCCCAGTACATCCCAGGTCCCTCCCAGTACTGGGAGGCACTACAATGTGCGGGGATGCCCTGGGATGTACCGTGGAGGAACTAGGATGTACAGGCTTGTACTGGGTTGTACCGGGTGGAACTGGCAGGGATTTGGGATGTACCAGGATCTACTGGGATGTACTGGGAGGTAACTGTTATGTACTGGGAAGGAACAGGGAGGGAACTGGGATGTACTGGTAGGGAACTGGGATGTACTGGGAGGGAACTGGGACGTACTGTGAGGACACTGGGATGTACTGGTATGTACTGGGAGGGAAGTGTTATGTACTGAGGGGAACTGGGACGTACTGGGATGTACTGGGAGGGAACTGTGAAGTACTGGGATGTACTGGGAGTGAACTGGGAGGGAACTGGTATGTAGTAGGATGTACTGGGTGGGAACTGGGATGTACCAGGATGTACTGGGATGTACTGGGAGGGAACTGGTATGTACTGGGAGGGAACTGGGATGTACTGGGATGTAGTGGGAGGGAACTGGGAGGGAACTGGGATGTACTGGGAGGGAACTGGTATGTACTGGGAGGGAACTGGGATGTACTGGGACATACTGGCAGGGAACTGGGACGTACTGGGAGGGGATTGGGACGGACTGGGAGGGAAGTGGGATGTTCTGGGCTGCACTGGTAGGCAACTGGGATGTACTGGGAGGAAACTGGAATGTCCCAGTTGACACCCACTTCCCTCCCAATGCCTCCCTGTATATCCCAGTTTCCTCCCAGTATATCCCAGTTTCCTCCCAGTACATCCCAGTAAATCCCAGTTTGCTCCCAGTACATCGCAGTACATTCCAGTTCCGTTCCTGTACATCCCAATACATCCCCGTTCCATGCCAGTACATCCCAGTTCCCTACCAGTTCATCCCCGTACATCCCAATTCCCTACCGGTTCACTACCACTTCTTTCCCAGTGCCTCCCAATACATCCCAGTTCCGTCCCATTACATCCCAGTACATCCCAGTTCCCTCCCAGTACGTCCCAGTTCCCTCCCAGTACTGGGAGGGAGCTGGGATGTACTGGGAGGCACTACAATGTGCGGGGATGTCCTGGGATGTACCGTGGAGGAACTAGGATGTACAGGCTTGTACTGGGTTGTACCGGGTGGAACTGGCAGGGATTTGGGATGTACCAGGATCTACTGGGATGTACTGGGATGTACTGGGAGGTAACTGTTGTGTACTGGGAGTGAACTGGGAGGGACCTGGGATGTACTGGAAGGCACTACAATGTGCGGGGATGCACAGGGATGTACCGTGGAGGAACTAGGATGTACAGGCTTGTACTGGGTTGTACCGGGTGGAACTGGCAGGGATTTGAAATGTCCTAGTATCTACTAGGATGTACTGGGATGTACTGGGAGGTAACTGTTGTGTACTGGGAGTGAACTGGGAGAGAACTGGGATGTACTGGGAGGGAACTGGGATGTACTGTGAGGACACTGGGATGTACTGGTATGTACTGGGAGGGAAGTGTTATGTACTGAGGCGAACTGGGACGTACTGGGAATGAACTGGGAGGGAACTGTGAAGTACTGGGATGTACTTAGAGGGAACTGGGATGTACTGGGAGGGAACTGGGATGTACTGGGAGGCACTACAATGTGCGGGGATGCCCTGGGATGTACTGTGGAGGAACTAGGATGTACAGGCTTGTACTGGGTTGTACCGGGTGGAACTGGCAGGGATTTGGAATGTACTGGGATGTACTGGGAGGTATCTGTTATGTACTGGGAGTGAACTGGGAGGGAACTGGGATGTACTGGGACGGACTGGTAGGGAACTGGGACGTACTGGTAGGGAACTGGGATGTACTGGGAGGGAACAGGGACGTACTGTGAGGACACTGGGATGTACTGTTATGTACTGGGAGGGAAGTGTTATGTACAGAGGGGAACCGGTGCGTACTGGGATGTACTGGGAGGGAACTGTGAAGTACTGGGATGTACTGGGAGTGAACTGGGAGGGAACTGGTATGTAGTAGGATGTACTGGGTGGGAACTGGGATGTACCAGGATGTACTGGGATGTACTGGGAGGGAACTGGTATGTACTGGGAGGGAACTGGGATGTCCTGGGATGTAGTGGGAGGGAACTGGGAGGGAACTGCGATGTACTGGGAGGGAACTGGTATGTTCTGGGAGGGAACTGGGATGTACTGGGACATACTGGCTGGGAACTGGGATGTACTGGGAGGGGATTGGGACGGACTGTGAGGGAACTGGGATTTACTGGGAGGGAACTGGTATGTACTGGGAGGGAACTGGGATGTACTGGGACATACTGGCAGGGAACTGGGACGTACTGGGAGGGGATTGGGACGGACTGGGAGGGAACTGTTATGTACTGGGAGGGAACTGGGACGTACTGTGAGGACACTGGGATGTACTGGTATGTACTGGGAGGGAAGTGTTATATACTGAGGGGAACTGGGACGTACTGGGATGTGCTGGGAGGGAACTGTGAAGTCCTGGGATGTACTTAGCAGCAACTGGGAGGGAACTGGGATGTAGTGTGATGTACTGGGAGGGAACTGGCATGTACTGGGATGTACTGGAATGGAACTGGGAGTGAACTGTGTGTGAACTGGGAGTGAACTGTGTGTGAACTGTGAGGGAACTGGAATGTACTGGGAGGGAAATGGGAGAGAACTGAGATGTACTGGAGGGAACTGGGATGTAGTGGGATATACTGGAGGGAACTGGAATGGACTAAGAGGGAACTGGGACGTACTGGGAGGGAACTAGGACGCACTGGTAGGGAACTGGGACGGAACTGGGATGTACTGGGACGTACTGGGAGGGAACTGGGACGTACTGGGAGGTAACTGTTGTGTACTGGGAGTGAACTGGGAGGGAACTGGTATGTAGTAGGATGTACTGGGAGGGAACTGGGATGTACTGGGACGGACTGGGAGGGAACTGGGATGTACTGGGATGGAACTTTGAAGTACTGGGATGTACTTAGAGGAAACTGGGAGGCAACTGGCATGTACTGGGATGTACTGGAATGGAACTGGGAGTGAACTGTGTGTGAACTGTGAGGGAACTGGGATGTACTGGGAGGGAACTGGGACGGACTGGGAGGGACCTGGGATGTACTGGGAGGCACTACAATGTGCGGGGATGCCCTGGGATGTACTGTGGAGGAACTAGGATGTACAGGCTTGTACTGGGTTGTACCGGTCGGAACTGGCAGGGATTTGGGATGTACCAGGATCTACTGGGATGTACTGGGATGTACTGGGAGGTAACTGTTGTGTACTGGGAGGGAACTGGGAGGGAACTGTGAAGTACTGGGATGTACTTAGAGGGAACTGGGTTGTACTGGGAGGGAACTGGGATGTACTGGGATGTAGTGGGAGGGAACTGGGAGGGAACTGGGATATACTGGGAGGGAACTGGGATGTACTGGGAGGAAACTGGAATGTCCCACTTGACACCCACTTCCCTCCCAGTGCCTCCCAGTATATCCCAGTTTCCTCCCAGTACATCCCAGTAAATCCCAGCTCGCTGCCAGTACATGCCAATACATCGCCGTACATTCCAGTTCCGTTCCTGTACATCCCAATACATCCCCGTTCCATGCCAGTACATCCCACTTCCCTACCAGTTCATCCCCGTACATCCCAATTCCCTCCCGGTTCACTACCACTTCTTTCCCAGTGCCTCCCAATACATCCCAGTTCCGTCCCATTACATCCCAGTACATCCCAGTTCCCTCCCAGTACGTCCCAGTTCCCTCCCAGTACTGGGAGGGAGCTGGGATGTACTGGGAGGCACTACAATGTGCGGGGATGCCCTGGGATGTACCGTGGAGGAACTAGGATGTACAGGCTTGTACTGGGTTGTACCGGGTGGAACTGGCAGGGATTTGGGATGTACCAGGATCTACTGGGATGTACTGGGATGTACTGGGAGGTAACTGTTATGTACTGGGAAGGAACAGGGAGGGAACTGGGATGTACTGGTAGGGAACTGGGATGTACTGTGAGGGAACTGGGACGTACTGTGAGGACACTGGGATGTACTGTTATGTACGGGGAGGGAAGTGTTATGTACTGAGGGGAACTGGGACGTACTGGGATGTGCTGGGAGGGAACTGTGAAGTACTGGGATGTACTTAGAGGGAACTGGGATGTACTGGGAGGGAACTGTGAAGTACTGGGATGTACTGGGATGGAACTGGGATGGAACTGGGATGGAACTGGGAGGGAACTGGTATGTAGTAGCATGTACTGGGTGGGAACTGGGATGTACCAGGATGTACTGGGATGTACTGGGAGGGAACTGGTATGTAGTGGGAGGGAACTGGGATGTACTGGGATGTACTGGGAGGGAACTGGGATGTACTGTGAGGGAACTGGGATGTACTGGGACATACTGGCAGGGAACTGGGATGTACTGGGAGGGAATCGGGATGTAATGGGAGGGAACTGGGATGTATTGGGAGGGAATTGTTATGTACCAAGGGGGAACTGGGACGTACTGGGATGTAGTGGGAGTGAACTGTGAAGTACTGGGATGTACTGTGAGGGAACTGGGATGTACTGGGAGGGAACTTTGAAGTACTGGGATGTACTTAGAGGAAACTGGGAGGCAACTGGCATGTACTGGGATGTACTGGAATGGAACTGGGTGTGAACTGTGTGTGAACTGGTAGGGAACTGGGATGTACTGTGAGGGAACTGGGATGTACTGGGACGGACTGGGAAGGAACTGGGACGGACTGGGAGGGATCTGGGATGTACTGGGCTGCACTGGTAGTCAACTGGGATGTACTGGGAGGGAACTGGGATGTACTGGGCGTCGCTGGGAGGGAGCTGGGATGTACTGGGATCCATACTGTGTGGCATGTTGGTCATTACTGGGACGCACTGGTCTATACGCGCGGGCTGATATCTGACCCCTCTGGCCCCACCCACCTTTGCGACAGGCCCCGCCCCCTGGCGAGGGCCTGGTGGGGTGGGGCCGTGCTCGTGTGCTCCCCAGCATCCCCAGTTAGCAACAGGTCCCACCCCCTGGTGACAGCCTGGGGGTGTTGCTGGTGCTGCCTGGCCCCACCCTCCATAGCAACAGGCCCTGCCCTTGGTGATGGCTCCAGGGGCATTGCCAGCGTCCCTTTGGACACACCCCCTTAGTGACAGGCCCCACCCCCCGGCAACGGCCCGGGGGGCGGTGCCGGCTCTCTCCCCTTAGCGACAGGCCTCACCCCCCGGCAACGGCCCGGGGGGCGGTGCCGGCTCTCTCCCCTTAGCGACAGGCCCCGCCCCCCGGCAACAGCCCGAGCCTGTGTTTGCTCCGCTCGGGGGGCTCGGTTTGGGTGTTTTCTCTCCCCCCTCCCTCCCGTGCCGGGAACTCCAGGCGGCTCTCGTACGGCTCCCGGGGCCTTCACCCCCCGGGGGGCTCGGCCCGCCCCTTTCGCGGGGCGCTGTGGGAAGGGCGGGGGCGGGGCCCGGGGGTGGAAGAGCCCCGGCTCTGGCCCTGGGCTTCTCTGGCGTCGGTGCTCCCGTGTTCCCTCGGGCGGTCGCAGCTTTGGGGCTGTCTCAGCCCCCCGGGCAGGCGTGCTCTGGCGTTTAGAGAAGCGGAGGCGTTGCCTGAGGTAAGGATTCCAGAGCTTGGCACTCTTTGGCGGCATCTGTACTAGAAAGGTCCCTTGTGGCCTGCTTTGCTTTTTTTCTCCCAGGATGCTGTTTTGGGCGCTGAGGGGGCGGTGAGACGGGTTAGTGGTATGGTGTTCTGTTTGGGGTTTGGTTTTTGCTTTGCTGTTTTTTTTCCCCTCGTGAGATCATTTTATTGTGCTGCTGCAATTCCTGTCTTTACTGAACCCGGAACCTTGGGGGTTTTCACTAGTTGTGCCGTTCACTGTTTCAGGTGTTGCCTTGGCCTCTCAACAGCCGTGGCACAACCTGCAGCGATGCTGCCTCTCCAGGCCCCCGCAGGCCCCGCTTTCTTGTCCAGCCAGGCGGGAAAGCGTGGTTGTTGCAGAAACAGCTACGCCCTGCGACTCCTCCTCAGGTTGTTGGCTCGGCCCCAACAGCGTACAGGCTGCTGAGGTCACCGCCTCCGCGCGGGACGCAGGCGGCCCGGAGAGCTTTACCCCGCGCCATTTCCGTCCCCTCTGGGCAGCAGCGGAGCTGCCGCCGCTTCAGGCGGCCGCTTTCTCGAGGGCGAGGAGCTGGGATGACAACGGGCCGCTGCAGACTCTGGTCAGGGTAAGAGGCTGTTCCCTGGGGAGCCGGCGCAGGGGGAGCGGAGGTACGCACGGGCACTTGTCGGTGCCCCTGGCCGGTAAAGGGAAGGTTAAATTGTTAGAGTGCAAATAAATACATATTATTTAGGGAGGAGTCGTGACTAAATTTAATCACACCTATTACTGAACAAACCAGGCAGTCATTATTCCTAATCTGTAGTTAAAAAAAATAAAGGCAGTCCTTTTTTATGCCATAAATAGAGTTGCGAGTCATTAATAGCTCAATCTAAATACAGCCGTTACTAAATGAACTGCAGGCATTAATGACTCCTGATCAGAAACAAAATAAGGAAATTTTCGAATCTAGAATGAAAATCGACCCGGAAAGCTAAATTGGGAGCGGGTAGTACTGAAATTGTAACAGGGCTGTTAGAAAGTTCAGAGGCAGCGACAGCTCCTGCTTCCAACCCAAGCAGTAAACGAAGCTTTAGGTTCTTAAATGAAGAGAAATAAAGGTGAGCTGTTAAACAGTGGCTGGGGTCAAGCGTAGCTATTAAGAAAATTTGGAGGTACGGGTGATTCCTGAGCAGAACTAACAATTCCAGAAGATTTAGATTTAAAAACTACAGAGCTAATGGAGTGCCACAACCGCCCGGATGTAACTGCAGCCGCTTTGGGGGAATGCCCCAGCCCCCCCAGCCACCGCTATTAATTACTGCCAAGGAGAGCGAAAGTGAAAGTAGAAGCAGTGCAGGTGAAGTGTGAGCAGTACGCTTTTTCCTAAGTCATCTCTTCGTGTCAGGAGAGGAAAGAAAATGGAAAGAAGATGTTTGCAGGGGGTCTGTGCTGGGTTACCTGCGCGTCTCTTCCGTGCGTCCTTGAGGAGACATTTAGCTCCTGTTGGGCGCTCGCAGGTGGAGACAGGGCGAGCTGGAGGCAGGATCGGTGCCGGCACTGATAAAGGGATGGGCAACGAGCGGAGAGAAGAGGGGGCAAGGGCTGAAAAAGGGTCACCGGTTCTGCAGGGAAGGCAGCGGGATGTGACTCGGCAACCGCTCTGACGAGCGCAGGGTCATTCGCTGCGATGAAGTCAGGGTCTGCGGCTGGCCCGGAGAGGCAGCAGAAATCCCAAACTCTTTGCAGGGATACCGGCCAGATTAGGGCAACACCTGAACAGTAAAACCATTTAGGGGAAGCAGAGCTGGGCTGCACCGCGTGGCCAACCTCCCTCTTCTCCGTGAGTCCCAAAGGGGCAGCTCCAAGAATGTGCTGAGAATTCATCCCTTGCGCTAAAAATGAGACGCAAGTAGCACCCACCCGTGAATTTTATTTTCTCTCTCGCTCTGCGGCTCCTGCCTGCTTGTCTCTCCTCAGTGCTCACCTGCACCTGTGCTCGGATGGGGCAGCTGAGGGAAGGTGCTGCCATCTCCCCAGCCCCGGCGGACCGCCCCTCAGCTGTGTCCTCTGTCAGGGAGCGTCGTCATCTCTCCTGCCTCCCAGAGCGTGTCCTGTAGTGGCAGACGCGCGGGCTTTTCCCTGCACGCGCATACGGGAAGGGAAGGGAAGGGAAGGGAAGCACAGTGAGAGCTGGGCTTGTCAAAGAGTAATGGGGGTGGTGGGAAGCGTAGCTAGAACCGGAGAGCTACAGCGCAAAAGCGAAGCGGACGGGACACAAAAGTAAAATGGTGCACAGGAATGCTGAGGAGAGAACTCCCGCAGCACACAGGAAATCAGTGTCAGAATCTATTGTCTTCTGACTGCCAAATTAAAAATAATGGCACGCTTTGCAACGCTAAGCTCGCTCTAATCGTCTGAACTGTTTCTTTCCAACCCCCACCGCCCCCAGCACACCGCTCAGCCTCCTCAGCCTGAAATGCCTTGTTTTCCTTCTTTTTTTTTTTTTTTTTTTTATGACAGGGCAACTTCTGTTCCCGAGGTGGTGCCTACGGTACAGCTATCTCTTCGAAGACAGTTTGGTTTAGGTCAGAGAATGTTGAGCCTGGACTGAATCAGCCTCTGTTTCTATTTCTGGAAATCGTCGGTCCTGTGCATCAAGCCCGGAAAAAAGGAAATATGAACCAAAGGACGTGGGGCCTGCAGGGCTAGGAAATTATTTGAGAAGAGGTTCAGTGGGGAAATGACTCTTTGTCTGTGGGGCGTCCAGGCAAGCAACCCAGCTGCTAGAAAGCGGCGCTGTCCCCAGGATGGCCTCGGCGGTCCCGTTGGAGTCGGGGCAACAAGGACAAGGCAGGGTGAAGCATCTGGCCTGCCGTGTGGAACGTGACTGTACAAAGCACGTGTGATGCACTGCAAGTTTACTTGTTTAAACTGTGAGTTAAAGAAGGTGTGCGGTTGCTTTGTAAACAGCCGACGCTCTAAAGCTACACCCATCTAATTGCTAGCTGTATTAAATCTATCGTATTGCTGTTTCTGCATTAAAAAATAAAAAAGAAAAAAACCAACACACCTATGTAAGCACTTCTAAGTACAACGGAAAACCACTGTTTAACGCGTGGCATGTGTGGGTTGTTTTTTTGGGGTGGGAGGGTGGGGTGTATGACAAAAACCTGCGAGAGACACACGCACATACGCACATGTCATGTTTAGCGCTCACCTAAACCCAAAAAAGAAAATCCACTCTTTATTTTGCAGCATTAGCATTAGCTTCCAGCGCACAGCCTGAGCGCACACCTCTGCTCTCACCGTCTGCTCCCTCTTCAACCGTGTGTGGCTGTCATCAGCTTGCACAGGCTTTGCTCGTGCAAGTTTCCGCGACAGCTTACGAGAAGGCAGGGAAACCAACCCAGCAAGACGCGTAGTGCCTTCCTCTATGGGCTCCGTCCAGCCTTTGTTAAAATGAGCAGAAAAGAAATCTGCTGCTGCCTTTACCCTGACTGACTCTTACAGAGAGCATCTGACTTGACCCGCAGCAAAGCGATGCCCCAGGCAGCAGCACGTATTGGCGCGGACCGCGGTTTCACCCACCTGTTTTACTGCGCCGGTCCTTTCCCACGGCCGATGCCGCAGATGTGGCGCGCCCCACCCCCAAACCTCTTTACGAGGGTTCCCTGGGCTCTGCAAGTCGCCTGCTGGACGTGTTGCTGATTCAGACACGGGCAAAGTCAGCTTCTTCGCTGGCCTCGGGCCAGGGCAGCCACGTACTCGAGGGAAACTCAGAATATCTCCAGCGAGATCTCACCGGGAGGCTGGGACCTCGTCAGTAGGGGAGAAAGCCAAGCGACTGACACTGAAAGGGAGCTCTTTGCTAGGCTGTAGATCGTAAAGTTAACAAAGAAAACAAACCTGCCTTTTTAAAAATGCCCTCTTTTGAGTCTGCCACATTTGATACGGATTTTTTAAATTGCAGGGTATATCTCCTACAGGCCTCATGCAAAGGGAAGTGAGTACCTCTGGCTCTCAGGACAAGGGGGTCCCTCAGGAGCCCAGGTGCTCACGCCAGCCGGCATCTGGCACAGCACAGGGCAGGAGCTTTGGCAGTAGTACGTGAGCTGAGAATGAGAGTTAGGCAGCACTGCACGCTTCTCCTGTGAGCCGCCGAGGCTCGCGCGCTGTACCTTCCACAAATAAAAGGCCAGAAGAGTCAGCATTTCTGCTAGTTCCAGCCTCATCCGTACCCTCGTCGGTGTAGCTGTAAGCAAGCGTCCCGTAGCGACTGGGAGCGTGGCAGCTGGGCTTCCTGCGCTGCCTTAGGTTGTGCCCTTGGAGAGACCCTTCTCCGAGCCCCATGAGCCCCGGGGTGGGTGGGCTGCGGTGCCGTTCAACGCTGAATAGGCACGAAGGCCTGTAAACAAAATGTATTTATATCGCACCCATACCCGGCAGCCAACCGCCACTTTATTTACGTATTCTGCACCTCCTGCCGACGCTTTTAAACTTAGCCGATATTGCCGCAGTTTTCACTGACGGGGCAGGGGGCTGCCACGCTGCAGGGGGAGTGTCTGGGTGTCTCCCACGGACACGGACGTCCTCAGCTGGGTAGGGACAGGGTGAGAGCTGGAACAACTCTGCTGACATGTAAGGGCCGTCCCAGGGCAAGGCTCCTCGGTCTGGGGGCTGAAAGGCGAGCCACGCTGGGTGGTTGGTGTGGGAGTTGTGGAGCAAGTAGGGGGAAAAAAAACCAACAAGAAAAAACCATCCAAATGTTTCACAGCAGGTAGAAAGCTAGGCAGAAAGCAAACTGAATGCTGTAAAGACAAAAGCCGAAAGCCAGCTATGGACTGTACAAAAAGAGTCAGTGCCACGGAAGGAGGTTATTTCTTCAACTGACCATAGGAGGCTTTTTGTGAGAAAACACAACACCTTTCTGCTACGGCGCGGTACCGCAGCAGTAATGGGCCAGAGCGTGCGAGCGCCTTTGGCAGGATCGGTAACGGCCGGGGCACGGCCGAACGGCCAGCCCACCTTCCGCACAAGGAAAACACCATTCCCCTGGAACGCCACGCAGACCCAGGACAGGTAAGGCGGAGGCCGAGCCCAGGCGCCCCCATTGCCAAGGACCACCTTGGCCTTGCAGCGTCTCACGCTTCGGGGTGTTTTGCAGGCCGTGGCTAAGCTCAGGCCCCCTGCTCGTGGCTGCCCCCGGTCGCCCGGCGCCGGTCGGGCCCCAGCCCCCAGCGCGGTGCGGCGCAGGGCAGTGACCCAGCAGGGCGGCCCCCCGGGCCCCAGCCCCTCCCCCCCGCCTGCGGCCAGGCCCCGCGGCCGCCGGCCCCTTCCTCCTCTGCCCGCTCCCATCGCAGACGGCTCGGTATGTGTCACGAGCGGCAGCCCCGTTCAGCAGCTCTCGGAGGGCGCGCGGCTCTGCCCGGCCGTGACCGGGGCCCGCAGGGGTTTCCCGCTCGCCCCGAGAAGGCGCTGGCCCCGAGCCGGGGCGTCCCGCCCCGCCCCGCCCGGCCCTCGGCGCCCTCGCGAGCTGAGCGCGGCCCGGCCAGCAGGGGGCGCTGGCGCTCACCGGCTGGGCGCGGGGGCGGTCCGGCGCGGGGGCGGGGCCGGTGGGGGCCGCTCCTTCCGGCCGCCCTTTAAGGGCCGCCCCGCGGGGCTCGGGCTTCCGGTGGCGCGTGCGCGGCGCGTCGGAGCGGGGGCGGGAGCGGTGCGTGTGGCGGCCGAAGGGCCGGTGCGTGTGGCGGCCGGGTCGCGAGGCGTCCCTGTGCGGTGCCGGGGCCCCTCTGCGGCCCGGCGTGGGAAGCCCGCGGCCGGCGGAGCCTGCTCGGAGCTGGGCGGGGAGCGCCGCGGCGGTCCGGCCGCCGGCAGCCATCCCCTGCGGTGGCCGGCAGCCCCTCGGGACGCCTGGAGGCCTGGCGGTGCCCGAGCCTCGCCTGCGGCAGCCGCCTGAGAGAGCAGCGCGGCCGTGTCCGGGGGCCGGAGAGCGCTGGTGGGTGAGTTCGGGCAGCGGGTGGGTCTCCGTGTGAGGTGAGGCCTGGCGCGGGCCGGGGGGTATCTCCGTGCGGGTCGGGCCGGGGGCGGGGCGGGGGCCGGGCCCCGCAGAGAAGCCCCGGTCGGGCATCGTTCGCTTTTCCACAATGTAGGGCTCTCCCCGGTTATTTTTTGTGTACTGTGTTTTGGGTCACCTGAAAGCCTTTGGCCGGTTACGTTTGGTGCGGGGAGATGGCAGGTCTGGAGCCTGAAAGATCTCTGGTGGGGGGTGGGGGAGGTATTTCTTGCCTTAAAACTCTGAGCCCACCTCGTGTGTCATGTCGTGAGTCTCGTGACTGTGGCAAATGGCTGAGTCGGGCGTTTTCTGATAACTAACTTCTGAACGTGTGCGTGTGTAGGCACGGGGAGATTTGTGCAGTGTGACGGAGCCCCTTGTGCTTCTGTGCTAATGTCTACCTGTTCTAGACCTCCAGAGTTGGAAAGCCTTTGTTTAGTGCCTAGTTGTGCCTGCGTAACAAATGTTTTAGCTGCTGATGGGTTATACCTCTGCTGCGAACTTCTTGCTGGGTGGCTTGATTGTTTCTGGTTGTCCGTGTAAATCTAGGCAGCTATTTTCTGCCCGGTGGTGAAGCCTATCGCTTTGGATAACAAAGGGCAGGAGTGCAATAAAGAAAAAGGTGATTCGTCTGCTGCAGCTCCTTGGAAACAATTCGTTCCTTATTTTCTGCCCTTGGGCAGGCGTTGTGCTTTCCAGATAATGCAGCCTCTCCTGTGCCTGTCCACGCCGTGCATTTTGTCCTGCCCTTGCTTGAAAAGGCTCTCCTTGCCTTCCTCCCCTCTGCTGCAGTTGCCTTAATCTCTCGCTGCTGCTGCTGGAAGAGGGATAAAGGGAGTGTTGTCGATCGGGTTGTTAAAAGCTTTTTCGCGGGCTGTAACGCGCGGGAAAGGGGGGCCGGGGGGGAGGATCAGTTTGCGGGGAAAATGGGAAACCAACATCACCTTCCCCTCCTACGGCGCAGCCCGGCCGCACGGCTCCCCGGGGATGCCCCTGCCCGCGGGTGTACCGTGTGTGCGCCCCCCGCGTGGGGCGGGGGACGACGACACCCCCCCACACACCGTCGGCGGCACTGGGGCAACCCCTGCCCCAGGGCTCCGCGCTCGTACCCGGCTCTCCCCGCTCCGGCACGGCACGGGGCTGGACGCACCGAGAAGACCCCGGAGCGGCTTCTCGCGTCCGGGCGAGAACAGGGCCCGGCCCCGAGCAGCCGAGCGGGCACCGCCGGTAGCTCGGAGGAGCGGGGCCGGCTCGGCTCGAGGCGTCAGAGCGAAAAGGGACGAGAACCGTCCCGGAGCGTCCGGGGGTTGGGGGGGTTGGCGGATGGTCCGGTGGCCGGGTTCGGCTCCGTGCCGGGCCGTGGGGCAGCCGGAGCCGCGCCAGAGCAGGTGAGGAGCCGCATGGCCGGGCGCGCTGTGGGTCGGCGGGTTTGGGCTGTGGGGTCTCCCGGTCCGCGGAGCCCCCGGGGGGGCGGCGGGGTGCGAGCAGCAGCGGCCCCGGGCCGAGCGCTGTCGTGGGTCGGTGGTTGGGTTTTGGGGCCGAGCCCGTGCCCGTCCCCGGGGAGTAGGGGCAGCCCCACCCGGCTCTCGACTGCTCCTCGTCGGGGTCGGGCGGCGGCGGCGGCGACCCCGGCGGGGGCTCCTGCGGTGCCGGGCGGGTCCCCCCTTGCCCGCGAGGCAGGCAGGGACCCCGGCTGCTGCCGCCGCGGTTTGCTGGAGGCGGGCCGGGCCCGGCCCCCTGTGGGGTTGGGGTGCGGGCCCGGCGCTGCCGGGGAAACGAGGCCTGCGAGAGCAGGAAGAAAGCGCTGCCGGGCCGGTGCTGGGGTGCGGGGCCGGGGTGCGGGGCCGGGCCCGCGCAGTTCAGTTCCCAAGGCCTCCCCGACAGTGCCCGCGTGGGCCGTGGGGGTGCAGGGCTGCGGGGTGGCTGCGCTCTCCGCGGCCCTGAGCGTTGCCCGTGGGGACTGCGGAGGGGGCCGGGACGCAGCCAGGCTCAGCTGGTTTGGTCCCTGAGCGTGGAGAGCACAGCTCTTCTGTTCCTGGGCCTTGAGAGCAGGCTCCTGTGGCTGACGCCGGGGCCCTGAAACAGATCGAGTCGTGCGTTTTGAGGGCCTGAGCGAGGGGACTAAGTGGTGTGGTTTTGGGCTGAGGAGCAGAGGTCAAGTGCTGCGCTTTTGGGACTTGAGAACAGGCTCAGCAGCTGGGCTTTTTGGCTCAGAACCGGTCCCAAAGTGAGCTGGTTTGGGGGCCAAAAGCAGAAGCCGGTTTGGCTGCTTGTGGGGGTGGCGTGGGGGCATCGGGGGCTGCAGGGGAAAGCAAGGGTTGGGCAGGGTACGAGGACCCTCCCCGGAGGTGGGGGTCCGGTCACATCGGACCCCGAAGTTCGGGAGGCCGGCATGCACCAGAGCGAACTCGCCACCTGAGGCGGGTCTCTGGAGGAAGGGTGCTTTTTGGATCCAGCGCAGCGCACCCTCTTTGGGTCCAGCTCTTCATTCTGCGCTGCTTAGAAGAGTTATTAACCAATTAATTAAACATACAAACTAAGTCACAACAGCTCTATCGGCTCCATCGTGGTTTGGAGCTCTGAATCGGTTTCATTTGGTGTCTAACACATTTTTTCCCCGAGGAGAGGCTACGTTTCAAGTTAATTAGTTTTCTCACAAGTGTGTCAGTCGATAAAATTGAGTTACGATTATTAAAACCACAAAGGTGACAGGAGTCTCACGGATCGGGTCTATTTCTGAAAATGTATTCATCCCATGCAAATGTCATCGGGATACAGATCATCTGCACTTCATGCTCTGACAAGACAAGATGCTGAGACAGGGATGAGCTCCAAAAGGACTACTGAAAAGAAAAAAAACCCACGCACTTCATGAAGTCATGGGGGGTTTTTTTGTTTGCATTTGGGGGGGCGGGGTGGCTTTAACAAAAGAGTGCAGTGTTGGCTGGCAGCAGCCTGCAGAGCATTTTTGCTGCCTGATCTCTCCTGTTCTTCTCTTCCACTCCTCTTTCAGGGCTGTAATTGTCATTTGGATAGTTTTAGAAGAGCAGTTAAGTTCCTCGCCTGTGTCTCAATGTGCTGGTAATACCAGGAAGGTGAATGCTTGAACCGGTCGGGCGGGTGGGAATAACTTGGCTGCAGGTAGAACTTCTGAGGGAAGACCAGCAAAACCAGGAAGCAAATAGTAAGTTCCCAAAAAATGTGCGGGTGTCAAACACATAAAAGTTTTATTGCCGAATGTTTTGTTTTTGGCAATATGTTCCAAATGCCTATTTTTGGTAAACATAACTTTTCAGGAGATTCAGGGTTGTGTGTGGCAAAACATGTCCCTCTGTTTTTGTGTCCTGCCGCACAAATGGCCGGCGGCAGGGCTCTCGTTCCCCGCTCTCGCTATTGCCACAGCAGGGCTGCGATATTTAGACCTAAGGGATGGGTTTAGGAATGGAAGGAGAGAGAACGCCTGTGTTCTGTAAGGGCTATGAATGCTGACCCTTTGCCTCCGTCTGCCGCTTTTCCTGTGCGGGTGATGAAGCCGTTTTACTTTCCTCTGTTGTTCCTGGTCTAAGTAGTTGCAAGGCTGTCGCCGCTGTGGGTGTGCAATTTGTGTTGCTGTGTTTCTGTGGAGTCCTAGCTACGGCTCGCTTCTAGTGTGGCCAAGCGTCAAGGTAGGGCTTTCAGCTTAAAGCTTCAGAAGCGCTGCGCACCGAGATGGGTGTAGGTGAAACTGCTGTTGCGCCTGCAGCTGTGCTCGCAGGGATGCTGGGTGGCTCCGCATCAAACCGGCGAGGTGCGCGTGGACCTCCGTCGGGCTGCGCCCTGGGTGCGCGAGCGTGCCGTGTTTTTGCTGTTCCGGCTTGTATGTGCGAGGGCTTAACGTTTGATTTAATGCATTTCCTTTAACGGCAGGCTGTAGTTGGGCTCTAGATGGTATTCCTACGTGGGCGCAGGAGCTGTGGAATGGTTAAGCTGTTGCTGTGCCTCCAGGTGACTTGTTCAGTAACACTGTTTTTCCAGGTGCAGATGGATGAGTCGTGCAGGGCAACGGAGGAGAGCCCAGGGGAGCGCTGTAAGAAGGTGAGTCTGTGTGTAGTACTGGAGGGAAGATGTGACTGATGGCTATAGGGCTCCATTATGGGTTTTACTCTTTTTTTTTTTTTTTTTTTTGTGATCTGAGGGTGCTAAGCGATGAGCCGAGCGTGATGTGGGCCCTGGAGGTGAGTCAGGCAAGGTGACCGGTGCTTGGTGGGCTGGAGTAGGTGTTCTTTTTCAGGTTATTCAGGGTTTTTTCTCCTTCTCTTCACTTTCCCATCCCAATTTGGGGCCGATTCCCTCAAACGGGGACTTCCCCCTGTGGGGCTGCTTATGCAGCCTGGGAGCTGCTGCCTGGGCACAAAAATACCTCAAACCCCTTGACTCTGGGCCTGCAATGAGGGGTGAAAATACAGGAAGAATTCTGGTGGAAAGAAAACAACTTGGGGCTTCTGGGAAAGCCAACTCCAGCTGGATTTGTGCGGCTGGAAAGGAAAAAAAAAAGGGGGTGGGGGGAAGGAACAACAACCTAAAAGCACCCACCAACCATTCTCATGCACAAAACCGAAAGTGAAAATGACCATTTTTTGTAGGGCAAAAGCACAAAAAATCCCCACAGAACTCAGTAGTTTGGAAAAGCAACCCCAATTATTACATTATGTAAAGAAGGCGGGGGAAAAAAAAAGAAAACCAAACCAAAACCCGATCACAACCCTGATGCCACATGCCTACAAGCAGTTCCTGGGGCTTATTCTGCGGGGGTGGGAACCCAACCTTGTTCCCCAGGTTTGCTGTGCTGCTTCTCCTCCCTCGAGACACTTTGCTGTTTGGTGCAGAGGCAATGAATGGCGCTGCTGGGGCTGCGAGGGGGAAAGGTGCAGAGGAATAGAAGCTCTGTGGATGCAGCCAAGTTACGGTTTCTGGATGGTATTAATCGAGAAGAGTAATTCAGATAATGCTGCTGCCCAGCGACCAGAATTGGGTACTGAGCCCGGGAGCCGTGCACGCGTGGTGGCGTCCCTGTGATCCCCATTGCTCTCTCCGCAGGTAACAGCCCTGCGATGCTGCAGTGCCTGTGAGGTGATGCCGCCGTGCTCGTTGCTGCTTCCTGGTAAGGAAAGGCCTCCTCTGCTCTTGCTGCAGCGTGGTGGTGTGTCGGACACGATTCCCTGTGTCGGGTGAGGCCTAGGGCTGCCGGCGAGGTGAGCGAGCCCCTTTGGTGGGTGCAGGGGTATCTCCTTGTGTGCCTGTACTACTGGGGCTGGTGGGATGGGAAGCTTCAAATGACCCGCCGAGGCAGGCTTCTGGTATGCTAAAGGCGAGCGGGTGAGGGCAGCCCTAGGAGTTACCCGGGAGCTGATAGAAGGGAAGAGGGAAAGGAGGAGGAGGATGATGACCTTTTCCCCCTGCAGCTTCTGGGTGCAGAAGATGGCCGACTCCCCAGCTCACCAGAGCTCCCCCTCAGCCTCCCCTGGCCCCCCTTGCCCCGTGCGCCTGCCCCCAGCTCCAGCACGAGCGAGCTAGGCTACGTGCCTAGGAAGCCTCATCTGGTAAGAGCTGTAAGACACCCACGTATTCTCTTCAGGTGGAGGACGGCCTAGAGTCTGGAGCTGCAGAAGAGGCAGGTAGGAGAGGAGGGGAAAGAAGCATCTGAACGGCTAAATTGTGCCAGCAGCGCTGAGAGCGAGAGTCGCGGTGAGTCCTGGGCCACTGGGGCCCCGTTGCCTCTCTTGTGCGTCCTGGGCCCTCCCTGTCTCTCCCCCGGCCCCCTCTCTTTCCTTACCTGCTGCAAAATTTACTTTTTTTTTTTGCGCCCCCCCCCCCCCCCCCCCCCCCCCGCACCTTCTTTCTCCATCTCGCTCTGAGTGTCTCCCTGCCTCCCCGTCTTTTCAGTCCTCCCTCTCTCTGTCCTGTAGCATGTGGCTCCTTTTTCTTTCTCCGCCTCTCTCTGCCTGGCTCTGGCTCCGTTTGTTTTTTTTTTTATTCCTCCTGCTCTGTCCTGTAGCCTGTCGGTGTTTTGTTGTTCTCTGGCTCTCTTGATCTGACTCCCTGTGTTACCGAAAAACGCGTTAAAATCAGAAACGACTCCTCAACACCAATTTAGTATTAAAGAGCAGGCATTCTTTATTCGCGGTGCCGGATGCACGGGGGATCGCTCCTCCTGGCGTGCGTACCTCACGCACCTTTCCCGTACAATTTGTAGATCAATGTTTTACGTATTCATACATATTCATTATTGTCCTGTCTGCTGATTGGTACAAACTTGCTCGTTCCGTATGTAAATCGCTGCGCAGGCTCGGTTGTCCTCTTCCGTTGTTCTCTTCTGTTACTTGGGTCGGTGGTGGTCTGTGAGTCGGTGGTCGCGATCTCCCCCTGCCAGAATTACCTTTTAGCTTCTCGGCTCTTACTCTTGGCAGTCTTGGCTAGTTTTCTCAGTCCGCTAAGCGAAACAGCATTTTTTCATCCTTTTCTGACAGAAGCACGTTGTCTGTTGTTCTGTTCGCATTAATGATCGCCTACGGACTAAAATGCAGATCGACAGATGCGCTGATTGGTACGCTCCATGTTCCCGTAATGGAACACCGTCTCTGGTTGATTTCATCGCTTTGATTACATTTCCCCTGTTTGGAAGTTCTGAAATAATAATTTTCTCAATACTTCCATCCTAGATCAATAATATTCCACTATGTCAGTTTAGTGTTTGCTTCATGTTCTGAAATTTTTCACTTGATTGTGGTCTCCAGGGTGTATGCAGGTCCCATTTTCTACCCAAAATTTTATTAATTTGTTGAAGTACCTCTGCAAAAAAATGTGGTGCTCTATCAGAGGATGTTCCCGTTGGCACTCTAAATCTTGGTATTATTTCCTTCAGCAACGTCTTAACTACTACTCTAGCTTTGTCGGTGCAGCACGAGAAAGCTGCTGGCCATCTAGAAAATTTGTCAATCAGCACTGACAAATACTGCTCTATCTATTTTGTCTGGGTAACTCAGAGAACTTAATTTGCTAATAATTTCTGGGAGAATTTTTTGTTTTGTTACGCCTAAAGGTTGTTTCCTTTGGTTCAGGGGATTATTTCTAGGACAGATTGGACACTTAGCTACTATGGGTTTAACTATTCTTGTCGTGCCTACACACGCTACAGATGTTTTTAAACTCAAAACCGTAGCGCCTACAGCCTAATGTGTTTGCTCATGGTTTTCTTTTGCAAGTTCTGTCATAACTTGTGGGGTGGTTGTTGTTATTACTTGTTTTTCTGGTGTTACCTACCATCTCTCTGTGTTTTGTGATGCTTCCAATTGTTCTGCTAATTGCTCATCCAATTTATTATATCTCGGTTTCAACTTTGGAATTCTGATCTGTTTTACTGGTACTAGTGCAAGGATACCTTGCTCTGCAGTCCTCTTTGCAGCTTTATCGGTCAGTCGTTTGCTTATGTTTACAGCCGTCTGGCCAAATTGATGAGCTTTGCAACGCTTTACCGCCACTTCTTTTGGTTTCTGCACGTCTTCCGGAAGTTGGAGAATTTCTTCTTTATGCTGTATTGATGATTCTTGGGCTGATGGCAGTCCTTTCTCCTTCCCAATAGCTCCATGATCGTGGATCACACCAAATGCACGTTTGGAATCAGTCTAGATATTTATCCTTTGTCCTTCTGCCATTCGCAGAGCTCGCTTCAATGCTACCAATGCTGCTTTCTGTGCTGAGGTGTTTGCAGGCAGCACCCCTGACTCCATTCCCTCGGCGGCGATAACGACAGCATATCCGGCCATTCGCTTCTCTTCTCGCCCAGAGCTTCTTCCATCTGTAAACAACTCCAGATCAGGATTTTCCCAGAGGTTTGTGTCTCAGGTCTGGTCTGCTGGAATAGACTTGTTCAATAGTTAGCAAGCGATCGTGTTCTAAACTGTCCGTAAGGTTTTCTGTTGTTAAAAACATAGCAGGATTCAGTATAGCAGTAGTCTTCGATTCCACATTGTCTTGTTCTAACAGAACAACTTGATATTTCAACATTCTGCTAAGGGATAGCCAACGACCCCCCTTTTGTTCTAAAACAGTCACCGCTATGTGCGGGATATATACTGTCATCTTCTGTCCCATTGTTAACTTTGGGGCTTCCCGGATCGGCAGCGCTGTTGTTGCTACTGCCCGTAAACACCTAGGCCATCTTTTACTCGCGTGGTCAGGTTGTTTGGAGAAGTAGCCCACAGGTCTCTTCCAGGTTCCCAGTCGCTGTGTCAGCACTCCAAGGGCTAAATGTTGTCTTTCGTGGACAAACAACTGAAAAGGTTTAGCGAAATCAGGTAGGCCTAATGCAGGGGCCATCATCGAGGCTCTTTTCAGTTCTTTGAATGCCGTTTGGCATCCGGGCGTCCAGGTTAAATATTTATCCTTTTGAGTCTTTCAATGCCTCAAATAATGGTTTTACATACAGTCTATAGTTCAGAATCCAGAGCTGATGCTATTTCATTGTTTTCAGAAAAGCTCTCAGTTCCTTTGGGCTGCTAGGTTCGGGAATTTGACAAATAGTTTCTTTCTTTTCACTTTCTAATTGTCTTTGTCTTTGAGATATTTCAAATCCTAAATAAATGGCTGCTTCTTTTCCTATTTGGGTTTTGTTTCTGGAAACTCCGCATCTTCCTTGGCCCAGAAAATTTAAAAATTTCAAAACATTTTTCTTTACTTTGTGCCGCTATCAGAATGTCATCCGCATTCTGTAACAAGATGCCTCTCCCTGGGTTCTGTTTTTTCTATATCTCTAATTTTTTTTTGCCAGCTGAGTCTCAAGTATCGTAGGACTATTTTTAAATCCTTGTGGAAGTACGGTCCATGGTAGCTGTGTCTTTCATTCTGTGGTGGGGCTTTCCCATTCCAAAGCAAATAGGCTTTGACTTTTTATGCCTGGAGGTATGCAAAAGAAGGCGTCCTTCAAATCTAGTACAGTAAACCATTTATGCTCCTCCTTTAAAAGAGGTCAGTAAAGTGTATGGATTAGCTACTACCGGATGTATATCTTGGACCACCTGATTTATAGCCCTTAAATCGTGAACTAGCTAATACTCTTTGCCTCTAGATTTCTTTACTGGCGACACAGGAGTACTATATTCTGATTCACATTCCACTAAAAGCTCATATTCTGAAAAATTTTATAATTAACTTCTGTAATCCTTTTCGAGCCTCTCGCTTAATAGCGTATTGTTTTTGTCTTACGGGCTTGGCTCCAAGCTTTAAGGTTACTTTTACCGGCTCTGCCCACTTAGATCGCTCCGGAGCTCCGCTCGCTCAAACCAAAGGAATTACTACGTTTTCCACTTCCTCGGGAACCTGTTCCTCCCTGGAGGAATCCTGTAACATAAACGCTCTTGCCTCTGTGGCTTTTGATTCTGGTATTAGTGATTTAATCTCTCCATCTTTAAAAGTTACTTGAGCATCTAATTGACCTAATAGATCTCGTCATAACAGAGGCAGTGGACATTCAGGCATATGCAGAAACTGGTGAGTTGCCCATTGCTTCTCCAATTTAAACTTTAATGGCTCTGAGAGGGGCTAATTTTTCTTTGCCCTGTTGCGCTAGCAACATCTACTGATTTATGATCAAATTTCTCTTCACGTGTATTCAATACCAAATAAGTGGCTCCCGTATCTACCAAAAATTCTATTTCTTCATTCCGTAGCTTCAGTGTAACCAGGTGTTCAGCTAGGGTTGATTCCCCTGGTCTCCTTCATGCCAAGCTACTTCAAGCATTTAACCCAGATCTCTGGATTCAGGTTGTTCTAGTTTCTGAAGGTTGTTTTCTCTCCCCCCGCCCCCATCTGGGGCTGATTGTCTTATGAATATAGAGACCAGCTGAATTGCTTTTTCTGGTTTTTCTGGGTTCAAATGAGTATATTTTCTGGTGGTCACCTTCAGTCTTTCCATAAAGGCTGAAGGGGACTCACTTAATTCTTGTCTCACTTCATAAATTTTGACCAATTTATTGCTTTTGGCATTGCTTGTCTTACTCCAAATAAAATCTCTCTCTGACATCTAGTCAACATTCCCCTGGGTCCTGGCTGATTAGGGTCCCACTCGGGATTTGTAGATGGAAAATTCTTATTCATTGTTCTCTGTAAATTCCTGTTAGCATGTGCTCCCTGCACCTGCCTTCTGGCTGTATTCCATACTATTTTCTTGTCAGTTTCATCAAGCGAAGTATCCAGTATCACAAGTAGAGCAACACTCTTTCAAGTTCTCACCACGTTTTCCTCTTTTCAGAAACATTGCCGTAGAATCTTGTGGACATACCTCACGCTGTTTCTGCTGCTCGGGATGATTCCACGGTGTAAAGAACAAATCAACATATGCCACTTCTTCCCGTTTGCCTTCCCTTTTTACAAAACAACATTAATTGCAAGATGGTACGATATTGCAATGTCTCGTGTTCTGGCCATTTGTGCCCACCTTCCAATTGATACGTTGGCCACCAATGATTGCAATATTCAATTAATGGTTTCCGAGTTAGTGGGTCACCGCCCCCGACGTCTTTCCAGTGCTTCAAAATACATCGCAAAGGTGTTCTCTGTGGGATAGGTTTCCTACTCAGTAATGCTCCCGTCTCCCAGTCGACTAGTAGTTGTGATAGTGCACTATCACAAATACTAGTCAGAGGGACTCCAACCCCCGTTAGAGGTCTCACTGGAAATCTGCCACTGGGATCTGTAGCCCCCTGCTAGATATCCCTGGAGACTTCAACCCCCTGTTGAAGACTCCCCTACCCTCGGGTCCCGCTCCACAGGCTTTCGCCTAGCAGAGACTTACCAACCGAGGCACCTCTTGGCCCCGACCCTGCGTGGCTTTCGCCGCGCCTTACGGGCAGGCCTGTGGGACTCAAACCCGCTATCCTATCCTATGTGGGAAACTAACCCCACGTATTATTCTACCTAAGTTTCTTCTTCAAAGAATGCCTTGTTTACCTCAATCCAGGGGATCTTGCTCAGAATTCTCTGGCCCGGGGATCGGAAGCTCTCCTGGAGAATTCCTCGGGGCCGGCTGCAGGTCCCACGATCCCACGGATCCGTCGAGATTCAAAAGCAGGTTCCCACCTGGGGTGCCAAAACTGTTACCGAAAAACGCGTTAAAATCGGAAACGACTCCTCAACACCAATTTAGTATTAAAGAGCAGGCATTCTATATTCACGGCGCCGGATGCACGGGGGATCGCTCCTCCTGGCGTGCGTACCTCACGCACCTTTCCTCTACAATTTGTAGATGAAAATTTTACATACTCATACATAGTCATTATTGTCTTGTCTAGCGATGGGTACAAACTTGCTCGTTCCGTATGTCAATCACTGCGCAGGCTCGGTTGTCCTCTTCCGTTGTTCTCTTCTGAGTAGGTGGTGGTCTGTGAGTCGGTGGTCGCGATCTCCCCCTGCCGGAATCACCTTTTAGCTTCTCGGCTCTTACTCTTGGCAGTCTTGGCTAGTTTTCTCAGTCCGCTAAGCGAAACCGCGTTTTGTCATCCTTTTCTGACAGAAGCATGTTGTCTGTTGTTCTGCTGACATTAACGATCGCCTAGGCACTAAAATGCAGATCGACAGGTGCGCTGATTGGTACGCTCCATGTTCCCGTAATGGAACACCGTCTCTGGTTGGTTGATTTCATCGCTTTGGTTACACCTGTTCCTGTTGTTCAGTTTCTTCTTTTTTGGCTTTGTGTGATTCTCTCTGTGATTCTGTTTTTCTCTGCCTCGCTTTTCCCAGCTCCCCGTCCCTCACTTTTAATGCCCGTTATCCTTCACCAGCACACTCTCCCTTGGTTCCCATCCTCGTTTCTGAATTCCTCCTGCTTTGCCACGTAGCCCGTGACTTTTTTCTTAATCTCTCTCTGTCTGCCTCAACGCTCCCCCCGTGCTTTTTAATTCGTCTGCTCTGCTCTGTACCCTGCTACTGTTCTTGCCTTTCTGAGTTCTTCTCTGTCCAGCTCCCTTTCCCTATTCATGAATTCCTGTTCTTCCTGCAGCCACCGCTGTTCCCTGTGACCTCCATCTCTCTCTGTCCAGCTCCCTGTCCCTAGGTTTTAATTCCTGCCTCTGCCCGCTGTAGCCTGTCTAGATGTTTCTCTCGGCCTCTCTCTCTGTCCGGCTCCCTCTCTCTGTGTTCTAATTCCACGTTCTCTGTCACGTGGACCCGTGCTATTTGTTTGTCCTCATCTCTCTCTGTCCAGCTCCTTGCTGCGACGTTTTATTTCCTCATTTCCTCCCTCTCTGTCTTTGTAGCCCATTGCTGTTGGTTTGTTTTTTTTCTTTTTTTTCACTTGTTTCTTCATGTGTCTCTGTCTGCCTCCCAGTCCCTGATCTTTAATTCCTCCTTCCCTGTAGGCCGCTGTTCCTTTTTTCCATTCTACATTGTGTTCTCTTTGGTCTCGTGTTCTTATTCATTGATTCCCTCCTCGCTGCCCTGTGGCTTGTCCCCATTTTATTGTTGCTTCTCTCTCCCTCTCTCTGGCTTCTTGCCCCTGTTTTTAAAATTCCTCCCTCTCTTCTCTCTTCCCTGTAGGCCGTGTGATCTTTAGCCTTTCTCCATGTCTTTCTGCCCATCTCTCTGTGTCTATTCATTAATTCTTCCCTCTCTGCCCTGTAGCCTGTAGCTCCTGTCCTTTCTCCATCTTGCTGTCCCTGGCTCCCGCGTGACCCTATGCTAGAATTGTTTCTCTCTTCTCTCCGTACGCATTGCGATTCCTTTTGCTCTCTGTCTCCCTTTGGTTTTTTTCTTTTTTTTTTTCTGGCTCCCTGTCCCTAATTCTTAATTCTCTGCCTTCTCATGCCCCATGGTTTGTTCTGTGGGGTTCTCTCGCGGTTCCCTCGCAGTTCCCTCCAGTCCATACTGGGCTATATTGGTCTAGTCCATACTGGGCTATATTGGTCTAGTCCATACTGGGCTATATTGGTCTGTCCCGGCTTCCTCCCACTTCTTTCCCAGTGCCTCACAGTAGGTCCCGGTTCCGTCCATGGGATGAACTGTGAGGGAACTGTGAGGGAACTGTGAGGGAACTGTGAGGGAACTGTGAGGGAACTGTGAGGGAACTGTGAGGGAACTGTGAGGGAACTGTGAGGGAACTGTGAGGGAACTGTGAGGGAACTGTGAGGGAACTGTGAGGGAACTGTGAGGGAACTGTGAGGGAACTGTGAGGGAACTGTGAGGGAACTGTGAGGGAACTGTGAGGGAACTGTGAGGGAACTGTGAGGGAACTGTGAGGGAACTGTGAGGGAACTGTGAGGGAACTGTGAGGGAACTGTGAGGGAACTGTGAGGGAACTGTGAGGGAACTGTGAGGGAACTGTGAGGGAACTGTGAGGGAACTGTGAGGGAACTGTGAGGGAACTGTGAGGGAACTGTGAGGGAACTGTGAGGGAACTGTGAGGGAACTGTGAGGGAACTGTGAGGGAACTGTGAGGGAACTGTGAGGGAACTGTGAGGGAACTGTGAGGGAACTGTGAGGGAACTGTGAGGGAACTGTGAGGGAACTGTGAGGGAACTGTGAGGGAACTGTGAGGGAACTGTGAGGGAACTGTGAGGGAACTGTGAGGGAACTGTGAGGGAACTGTGAGGGAACTGTGAGGGAACTGTGAGGGAACTGTGAGGGAACTGTGAGGGAACTGTGAGGGAACTGTGAGGGAACTGTGAGGGAACTGTGAGGGAACTGTGAGGGAACTGTGAGGGAACTGTGAGGGAACTGTGAGGGAACTGTGAGGGAACTGTGAGGGAACTGTGAGTAGGGGGGCGGCCCCCCGGGCCCCAGCCCCCCCCCCCGCCTGGGGCCAGGGCGCCGCGGCCGCCGGCCCCTTCCTCCTCTGCCCGCTCCCGTCGCAGACGGCTCGGTATGTGTCACGAGCGGCAGCCCCGTTCAGCAGCTCTCGGAGGGCGCGCGGCTGTGCCCGGCCGTGACCGGGGCCCGCAGGGGTTTCCCGCTCGCCCCGAGAAGGCGCTGGCCCCGAGCCGGCGCGTCCCGCCCCGCCCGGCCCTCGGCGCCCTCGCGAGCTGAGCGCGGCCCGGCCAGCAGGGGGCGCTGGCGCTCACCGGCTGGGCGCGGTGGCGGGGCCGGTGGGGGCCGTTCCTTCCGGCCGCCCTTTAAGGGCCGCCCCGCGGGGCTCGGGCTTCCGGTGGCGCGTGCGCGGCGCGTCGGAGCGGGGGCGGGAGCGGTGCGTGTGGAGGCCGAAGGGCCGGTGCGTGTGGCGGCCGGGTCGCGAGGCGTCCCTGTGCGGTGCCGGGGCCCCTCTGCGGCCCGGCGTGGGAAGCCCGCGGCCGGCGGAGCCTGCTCGGAGCTGGGCGGGGAGCGCCGCGGCGGTCCGGCCGCCGGCAGCCATCCCCTGCGGTGGCCGGCAGCCCCTCGGGACGCCTGGAGGCCTGGCGGTGCCCGAGCCTCGCCTGCGGCAGCCGCCTGAGAGAGCAGCGCGGCCGTGTCCGGGGGCCGGAGAGCGCTGGTGGGTGAGTTCGGGCAGCGGGGGGCGGGTGTGTGTCTCCGGGCGGGGCCGGGGGGCTCCGTGCCCCGCAGAGGAGCCCCGGTCGGGCATCGTTCGCTTCCGAACAATGCAGGTCTGTCCCTGGTTATTTTCTGTGTACAGTGTTTCGGGCCACCTGAAAGCCTTTGGCCGGGTAGGTTTGGTGCGGGGCGATGGCAGGTGTGGACCCTGAAAGATCTCGGGTGGGGGGCGTGGGAGGTATTTCTTGCCTTAAAACTCTGAGCCCACCTCGTGTGTCATGTCGTGTTATCATGTCGTGAGTCTCGTGACTGTGGCAAATGGCTGAGTCGGGCGTTTTCTGATAACTAACTTCTGAACGTGTGCGTGTGTAGGCACGGGGAGATTTGTGCAGGGTGACGGAGCCCCTTGTGCTTCTGTGCTAATGTCTACCTGTTCTAGACCTCCAGTGTTGGAAAGCCTTTGTTTAGTGCCTAGTTGTGGCTGCGTAACTGCTGTTGCGCCTGCAGCTGTGCTCGCAGGGATGCTGGGTGGCTCCGCATCAAACCGGCCGCCGGGCGGCCGGGTTGTGCCGCAGAGCATGCCGGGAGCTGTAGTCCTTGCGGCTGCCGGGCGGCCGGGTTGTGCCGCAGAGCATGCCGGGAGCTGTATTCCTGGCGCAGTGGCTGCCGGCCCTGTCACGTGGTTCGCCGGGCATGGCGGGAGGCGCGGTCTTCCGGCGCTCGGGTGCCGGGCGGCCGTGGCGCGTACGGTACGCGAGGTGTATTTTTGGGGTTGGATTCGTGTTGATTACTGGGGGCTTGCGGGTGCGGCCGCTTCCCGAGAATCGGTGAGTTCCCCGGGAGCTGACAGAAGGGAAGAGGGAAAGGAGGAGGACGATGACCTTTTCCCCGTGCCCAGGGCGCAGATGATGGCCGCCTCCCCGGCCCACCGGAGGTCCCGCTCAGCCTCCCCTGGCCCCCCTTGCCCCGTGCGCCTGCCCCCAGCTCCGGCACCTCCCCATAAGCGTGCTGCATAGCCTTAGGCCACCCCCAGGCCCTGTCGTGAAGGCAGCAAGCCGTCCCTCAAGCGCACTGGATTCCCCCTTGGCGCAGGGGCCCTTAGCAGTAGCGTGGGGAGGGAGCGGTGTGTCCAGAAGCCCCTGCGGAAGGAGAGGCTTTGGCCAGGGTCGATCGACGGTAATGACGGTCACTGTTTCTTCTTTCCCTCTCCCAGAGACCGTGCTGAGGACGTGGTTGTCTGTCCTTCCCCCGGGGATGCCGTTGCCTGCGGCCGTCTCAGGCTCGCGTGGCTTCTCTCTGCCCGTCCTCGCCGTCCTCGCAGCGCAGGGCCGAAAAGGGATAGACAAAGCCCTTCCCGGCTGCGGACAGGAGCTGCCTCAGCTGAAGCTGGAGACGCCAACGAAAGGTAAAGAAGAAGAAACTGAAGGTGCTCTGGCTGCCAGCTGCCTTCCTGCCGCAGGCAAGAGAGAGCCTGTCCATGCAGGTGGGGGAGGAAGGATCCCCCTTCATAGCCCGCAGCGGGCCAGGCCACCAACGTGCACCGTAGGGTCTGTACGCGTAACCCGGAGTTGGGTACGGGCGTGTAGTGCACGAGCGAGCTAGGCTACGTGCCTAGGAAGCCTCATCTGGTAAGAGCTGTAAGACACCCACGTATTCTCTTCAGGTGGAGGACGGCCTAGAGTCTGGAGCTGCAGAAGAGGCAGGGAGGAGAGGAGGGGAAAGAAGCATCTGAACGGCTAAATTGTGCCAGCAGCGCTGAGAGCGAGAGTCGCGGTGAGTCCTGGGCCACTGGGGCCCCGTTGCCTCTCTTGTGCGTCCTGGGCCCTCCCTGTCTCTCCCCCGGCCCCCTCTCTTTCCTTACCTGCTGCAAAATTTACTTTTTTTTTTTTGCGCCCCCCCCCCCCCCGCACCTTCTTTCTCCATCTCGCTCTGAGTGTCTCCCTGCCTCCCCGTCTTTTCAGTCCTCCCTCTCTCTGTCCTGTAGCCTGTGGCTCCTTTTTCTTTCTCCGCCTCTCTCTGCCTGGCTCTGGCTCCGTTTTTTTTTTTTTTTATTCCTCCTGCTCTGTCCTGTAGCCTGTCGGTGTTTTGTTGTTCTCTGGCTCTCTTGATCTGACTCCCTGTGTTACCGAAAAACGCGTTAAAATCGGAAACGACTCCTCAACACCAATTTAGTATTAAAGAGCAGGCATTCTTTATTCGCGGCGCCGGATGCACGGGGGATCGCTCCTCCTGGCGTGCGTACCTCACGCACCTTTCCCGTACAATTTGTAGATCAATGTTTTACGTATTCATACATATTCATTATTGTCCTGTCTGCTGATTGGTACAAACTTGCTCGTTCCGTATGTCAGTCACTGCGCAGGCTCGGTTGTCCTCTTCCGTTGTTCTCTTCTGTTACTTGGGTCGGTGGTGGTCTGTGAGTCGGTGGTCGCGATCTCCCCCTGCCGGAATTACCTTTTAGCTTCTCAGCTCTTACTCTTGGCAGTCTTGGCTAGTTTTCTCAGTCCGCTAAGCGAAACAGCGTTTTTTCATCCTTTTCTGACAGAAGCACGTTGTCTGTTGTTCTGTTCGCATTAATGATCGCCTACGGACTAAAATGCAGATCGACAGATACGCTGATTGGTACGCTCCATGTTCCCGTAATGGAACACCGTCTCTGGTTGATTTCATCACTTTGGTTACATTTCCCCTGTTTGGAAGTTCTGAAATAATAATTTTCTCAATACTTCCATCCTAGATCAATAATATTCCACTATGTCAGTTTAGTGTTTGCTTCATGTTCTGAAATTTTTCACTTGATTGTGGTCTCCAGGGTGTATGCAGGTCCCATTTTCTACCCAAAATTTTATTAATTTGTTGAAGTACCTCTGCAAAAAAATGTGGTGCTCTATCAGAGGACATTCCCGTTGGCACTCTAAATCTTGGTATTATTTCCTTCAGCAACGTCTTAACTACTACTCTAGCTTTGTCGGTGCAGCACGAGAAAGCTGCTGGCCATCTAGAAAATTTGTCAATCAGCACTGACAAATACTGCTCTATCTATTTTGTCTGGGTAACTCAGAGAACTTAATTTGCTAATAATTTCCGGGAGAATTTTTTGTTTTGTTACTCCTAAAGGTTGTTTCCTTTGGTTCAGGGGATTATTTCTAGGACAGATTGGACACTTAGCTACTATGGGTTTAACTATTCTTGTCGTGCCTACACACGCTACAGATGTTTTTAAACTCAAAACCGTAGCGCCTACAGCCTAATGTGTTTGCTCATGGTTTTCTTTTGCAAGTTCTGTCATAACTTGTGGGGTGGTTGTTGTTATTACTTGTTTTTCTGGTGTTACCTACCATCTCTCTGTGTTTTGTGATGCTTCCAATTGTTCTGCTAATTGCTCATCCAATTTATTATATCTCGGTTTCAACTTTGGAATTCTGATCTGTTTTACTGGTACTAGTGCAAGGATACCTTGCTCTGCAGTCCTCTTTGCAGCTTTATCGGTCAGTCGTTTGCTTATGTTTACAGCCGTCTGGCCAAATTGATGAGCTTTGCAACGCTTTACCGCCACTTCTTTTGGTTTCTGCACGTCTTCCGGAAGTTGGAGAATTTCTTCTTTATGCTGTATTGATGATTCTTGGGCTGATGGCAGTCCTTTCTCCTTCCCAATAGCTCCATGATCGTGGATCACACCAAATGCACGTTTGGAATCAGTCTAGATATTTATCCTTTGTCCTTCTGCCATTCGCAGAGCTCGCTTCAATGCTACCAATGCTGCTTTCTGTGCTGAGGTGTTTGCAGGCAGCACCCCTGACTCCATTCCCTCGGCGGCGATAACGACAGCATATCCGGCCATTCGCTTCTCTTCTCGCCCAGAGCTTCTTCCATCTGTAAACAACTCCAGATCAGGATTTTCCCAGAGGTTTGTGTCTCAGGTCTGGTCTGCTGGAATAGACTTGTTCAATAGTTAGCAAGCGATCGTGTTCTAAATTGTCCGTAAGGTTTTCTGTTGTTAAAAACATAGCAGGATTCAGTATAGCAGTAGTCTTCGATTCCACATTGTCTTGTTCTAACAGAACAACTTGATATTTCAACATTCTGCTAAGGGATAGCCAACGACCCCCCTTTTGTTCTAAAACAGTCACCGCTATGTGCGGGATATATACTGTCATCTTCTGTCCCATTGTTAACTTTGGGGCTTCCCGGATCGGCAGCGCTGTTGTTGCTACTGCCCGTAAACACCTAGGCCATCTTTTACTCGCGTGGTCAGGTTGTTTGGAGAAGTAGCCCACAGGTCTCTTCCAGGTTCCCAGTCGCTGTGTCAGCACTCCAAGGGCTAAATGTTGTCTTTCGTGGACAAACAACTGAAAAGGTTTAGCGAAATCAGGTAGGCCTAATGCAGGGGCCATCATCGAGGCTCTTTTCAGTTCTTTGAATGCCGTTTGGCATCCGGGCGTCCAGGTTAAATATTTATCCTTTTGAGTCTTTCAATGCCTCAAATAATGGTTTTACATACAGTCTATAGTTCAGAATCCAGAGCTGATGCTATTTCATTGTTTTCAGAAAAGCTCTCAGTTCCTTTGGGCTGCTAGGTTCGGGAATTTGACAAATAGTTTCTTTCTTTTCACTTTCTAATTGTCTTTGTCTTTGAGATATTTCAAATCCTAAATAAATGGCTGCTTCTTTTCCTATTTGGGTTTTGTTTCTGGAAACTCCGCATCTTCCTTGGCCCAGAAAATTTAAAAATTTCAAAACATTTTTCTTTACTTTGTGCCGCTATCAGAATGTCATCCGCATTCTGTAACAAGATGCCTCTCCCTGGGTTCTGTTTTTTCTATATCTCTAATTTTTTTTTGCCAGCTGAGTCTCAAGTATCGTAGGACTATTTTTAAATCCTTGTGGAAGTACGGTCCATGGTAGCTGTGTCTTTCATTCTGTGGTGGGGCTTTCCCATTCCAAAGCAAATAGGCTTTGACTTTTTATGCCTGGAGGTATGCAAAAGAAGGCGTCCTTCAAATCTAGTACAGTAAACCATTTATGCTCCTCCTTTAAAAGAGGTCAGTAAAGTGTATGGATTAGCTACTACCGGATGTATATCTTGGACCACCTGATTTATAGCCCTTAAATCGTGAACTAGCTAATACTCTTTGCCTCTAGATTTCTTTACTGGCGACACAGGAGTACTATATTCTGATTCACATTCCACTAAAAGCTCATATTCTGAAAAATTTTATAATTAACTTCTGTAATCCTTTTCGAGCCTCTCGCTTAATAGCGTATTGTTTTTGTCTTACGGGCTTGGCTCCAAGCTTTAAGGTTACTTTTACCGGCTCTGCCCACTTAGATCGCTCCGGAGCTCCGCTCGCTCAAACCAAAGGAATTACTACGTTTTCCACTTCCTCGGGAACCTGTTCCTCCCTGGAGGAATCCTGTAACATAAACGCTCTTGCCTCTGTGGCTTTTGATTCTGGTATTAGTGATTTAATCTCTCCATCTTTAAAAGTTACTTGAGCATCCAATTGACCTAATAGATCTCGTCATAACAGAGGCAGTGGACATTCAGGCATATGCAGAAACTGGTGAGTTGCCCATTGCTTCTCCAATTTAAACTTTAATGGCTCTGAGAGGGGCTAATTTTTCTTTGCCCTGTTGCGCTAGCAACATCTACTGATTTATGATCAAATTTCTCTTCACGTGTATTCAATACCAAATAAGTGGCTCCCGTATCTACCAAAAATTCTATTTCTTCATTCCGTAGCTTCAGTGTAACCAGGTGTTCAGCTAGGGTTGATTCCCCTGGTCTCCTTCATGCCGAGCTACTTCAAGCATTTAACCCAGATCTCTGGATTCAGGTTGTTCTAGTTTCTGAAGGTTGTTTTCTCTCCCCCCGCCCCCATCTGGGGCTGATTGTCTTATGAATATAGAGACCAGCTGAATTGCTTTTTCTGGTTTTTCTGGGTTCAAATGAGTATATTTTCTGGTGGTCACCTTCAGTCTTTCCATAAAGGCTGAAGGGGACTCACTTAATTCTTGTCTCACTTCATAAATTTTGACCAATTTATTGCTTTTGGCATTGCTTGTCTTACTCCAAATAAAATCTCTCTCTGACATCTAGTCAACATTCCCCTGGGTCCTGGCTGATTAGGGTCCCACTCGGGATTTGTAGATGGAAAATTCTTATTCATTGTTCTCTGTAAATTCCTGTTAGCATGTGCTCCCTGCACCTGCCTTCTGGCTGTATTCCATACTATTTTCTTGTCAGTTTCATCAAGCGAAGTATCCAGTATCACAAGTAGAGCAACACTCTTTCAAGTTCTCACCACGTTTTCCTCTTTTCAGAAACATTGCCGTAGAATCTTGTGGACATACCTCACGCTGTTTCTGCTGCTCGGGATGATTCCACGGTGTAAAGAACAAATCAACATATGCCACTTCTTCCCATTTGCCTTCCCTTTTTACAAAACAACATTAATTGCAAGATGGTACGATATTGCAATGTCTCGTGTTCTGGCCATTTGTGCCCACCTTCCAATTGATACGTTGGCCACCAATGATTGCAATATTCAATTAATGGTTTCCGAGTTAGTGGGTCACCGCCCCCGACGTCTTTCCAGTGCTTCAAAATACATCGCAAAGGTGTTCTCTGTGGGATAGGTTTCCTACTCAGTAATGCTCCCGTCTCCCAGTCGACTAGTAGTTGTGATAGTGCACTATCACAAATACTAGTCAGAGGGACTCCAACCCCCGTTAGAGGTCTCACTGGAAATCTGCCACTGGGATCTGTAGCCCCCTGCTAGATATCCCTGGAGACTTCAACCCCCTGTTGAAGACTCCCCTACCCTCAGGTCCCGCTCCACAGGCTTTCGCCTAGCAGAGACTTACCAACCGAGGCACCTCTTGGCCCCGACCCTGCGTGGCTTTCGCCGCGCCTTACGGGCAGGCCTGTGGGACTCAAACCCGCTATCCTATCCTATGTGGGAAACTAACCCCACGTATTATTCTACCTAAGTTTCTTCTTCAAAGAATGCCTTGTTTACCTCAATCCAGGGGATCTTGCTCAGAATTCTCTGGCCCGGGGATCGGAAGCTCTCCCGGAGAATTCCTCGGGGCCGGCTGCAGGTCCCACGATCCCACGGATCCGTCGAGATTCAAAAGCAGGTTCCCACCTGGGGTGCCAAAACTGTTACCGAAAAACGCGTTAAAATCGGAAACGACTCCTCAACACCAATTTAGTATTAAAGAGCAGGCATTCTATATTCACGGTGCCGGATGCACGGGGGATCGCTCCTCCTGGCGTGCGTACCTCACGCACCTTTCCTGTACAATTTGTAGATGAAAATTTTACATACTCATACATAGTCGTTATTGTCTTGTCTAGCGATGGGTACAAACTTGCTCGTTCCGTATGTCAATCACTGCGCAGGCTCGGTTGTCCTCTTCCGTTGTTCTCTTCTGAGTAGGTGGTGTTACTTGGGTCGGTGGTGGTCTGTGAGTCGGTGGTCGCGATCTCCCCCTGCCGGAATTACCTTTTAGCTTCTCGGCTCTTACTCTTGGCAGTCTTGGCTAGTTTTCTCAGTCCGCTAAGCGAAACCGCGTTTTGTCATCCTTTTCTGACAGAAGCATGTTGTCTGTTGTTCTGCTGACATTAACGATCGCCTAGGCACTAAAATGCAGATCGACAGGTGCGCTGATTGGTACGCTCCATGTTCCCGTAATGGAACACCGTCTCTGGTTGGTTGATTTCATCGCTTTGGTTACACCTGTTCCTGTTGTTCAGTTTCTTCTTTTTTGGCTTTGTGTGATTCTCTCTGTGATTCTGTTTTTCTCTGCCTCGCTTTTCCCAGCTCCCCGTCCCTCACTTTTAATGCCCGTTATCCTTCACCAGCACACTCTCCCTTGGTTCCCATCCTCGTTTCTGAATTCCTCCTGCTTTGCCACGTAGCCCGTGACTTTTTTCTTAATCTCTCTCTGTCTGCCTCAACGCTCCCCCCGTGCTTTTTAATTCGTCTGCTCTGCTCTGTACCCTGCTACTGTTCTTGCCTTTCTGAGTTCTTCTCTGTCCAGCTCCCTTTCCCTATTCATGAATTCCTGTTCTTCCTGCAGCCACCGCTGTTCCCTGTGACCTCCATCTCTCTCTGTCCAGCTCCCTGTCCCTAGGTTTTAATTCCTGCCTCTGCCCGCTGTAGCCTGTCTAGATGTTTCTCTCGGCCTCTCTCTCTGTCCGGCTCCCTCTCTCTGTGTTCTAATTCCACGTTCTCTGTCACGTGGACCCGTGCTATTTGTTTGTCCTCATCTCTCTCTGTCCAGCTCCTTGCTGCGACGTTTTATTTCCTCATTTCCTCCCTCTCTGTCTTTGTAGCCCATTGCTGTTGGTTTGTTTTTTTTCTTTTTTTTCACTTGTTTCTTCATGTGTCTCTGTCTGCCTCCCAGTCCCTGATCTTTAATTCCTCCTTCCCTGTAGGCCGCTGTTCCTTTTTTCCATTCTACATTGTGTTCTCTTTGGTCTCGTGTTCTTATTCATTGATTCCCTCCTCGCTGCCCTGTGGCTTGTCCCCATTTTATTGTTGCTTCTCTCTCCCTCTCTCTGGCTTCTTGCCCCTGTTTTTAAAATTCCTCCCTCTCTTCTCTCTTCCCTGTAGGCCGTGTGATCTTTAGCCTTTCTCCATGTCTTTCTGCCCAGCTCTCTGTGTCTATTCATTAATTCTTCCCTCTCTGCCCTGTAGCCTGTAGCTTCTGTCCTTTCTCCATCTTGCTGTCCCTGGCTCCCGCGTGACCCTATGCTAGAATTGTTTCTCTCTTCTCTCCGTACGCATTGCGATTCCTTTTGCTCTCTGTCTCCCTTTGGTTTTTTTCTTTTTTTTTTTCTGGCTCCCTGTCCCTAATTCTTAATTCTCTGCCTTCTCGTGCCCCATGGTTTGTTCTGTGGGGTTCTCTCGCGGTTCCCTCGCAGTTCCCTCCAGTCCATACTGGGCTATATTGGTCTAGTCCATACTGGGCTATATTGGTCTGTCCCGGCTTCCTCCCACTTCTTTCCCAGTGCCTCACAGTAGGTCCCGGTTCCGTCCATGGGATGAACTGTGAGGGAACTGTGAGGGAACTGTGAGGGAACTGTGAGGGAACTGTGAGGGAACTGTGAGGGAACTGTGAGGGAACTGTGAGGGAACTGTGAGGGAACTGTGAGGGAACTGTGAGGGAACTGTGAGGGAACTGTGAGGGAACTGTGAGGGAACTGTGAGGGAACTGTGAGGGAACTGTGAGGGAACTGTGAGGGAACTGTGAGGGAACTGTGAGGGAACTGTGAGGGAACTGTGAGGGAACTGTGAGGGAACTGTGAGGGAACTGTGAGGGAACTGTGAGGGAACTGTGAGGGAACTGTGAGGGAACTGTGAGGGAACTGTGAGGGAACTGTGAGGGAACTGTGAGGGAACTGTGAGGGAACTGTGAGGGAACTGTGAGGGAACTGTGAGGGAACTGTGAGGGAACTGTGAGGGAACTGTGAGGGAACTGTGAGGGAACTGTGAGGGAACTGTGAGGGAACTGTGAGGGAACTGTGAGGGAACTGTGAGGGAACTGTGAGGGAACTGTGAGGGAACTGTGAGGGAACTGTGAGGGAACTGTGAGGGAACTGTGAGGGAACTGTGAGGGAACTGTGAGGGAACTGTGAGGGAACTGTGAGGGAACTGTGAGGGAACTGTGAGGGAACTGTGAGGAGGGGGGCGGCCCCCCGGGCCCCAGCCCCCCCCCCCCGCCTGGGGCCAGGGCGCCGCGGCCGCCGGCCCCTTCCTCCTCTGCCCGCTCCCGTCGCAGACGGCTCGGTATGTGTCACGAGCGGCAGCCCCGTTCAGCAGCTCTCGGAGGGCGCGCGGCTGTGCCCGGCCGTGACCGGGGCCCGCAGGGGTTTCCCGCTCGCCCCGAGAAGGCGCTGGCCCCGAGCCGGCGCGTCCCGCCCCGCCCGGCCCTCGGCGCCCTCGCGAGCTGAGCGCGGCCCGGCCAGCAGGGGGCGCTGGCGCTCACCGGCTGGGCGCGGTGGCGGGGCCGGTGGGGGCCGTTCCTTCCGGCCGCCCTTTAAGGGCCGCCCCGCGGGGCTCGGGCTTCCGGTGGCGCGTGCGCGGCGCGTCGGAGCGGGGGCGGGAGCGGTGCGTGTGGAGGCCGAAGGGCCGGTGCGTGTGGCGGCCGGGTCGCGAGGCGTCCCTGTGCGGTGCCGGGGCCCCTCTGCGGCCCGGCGTGGGAAGCCCGCGGCCGGCGGAGCCTGCTCGGAGCTGGGCGGGGAGCGCCGCGGCGGTCCGGCCGCCGGCAGCCATCCCCTGCGGTGTCCGGCAGCCCCTCGGGACGCCTGGAGGCCTGGCGGTGCCCGAGCCTCGCCTGCGGCAGCCGCCTGAGAGAGCAGCGCGGCCGTGTCCGGGGGCCGGAGAGCGCTGGTGGGTGAGTTCGGGCAGCGGGGGGCGGGTGTGTGTCTCCGGGCGGGGCCGGGGGGCTCCGTGCCCCGCAGAGGAGCCCCGGTCGGGCATCGTTCGCTTCCGAACAATGCAGGTCTGTCCCTGGTTATTTTCTGTGTACAGTGTTTCGGGCCACCTGAAAGCCTTTGGCCGGGTAGGTTTGGTGCGGGGCGATGGCAGGTGTGGACCCTGAAAGATCTCGGGTGGGGGGCGTGGGAGGTATTTCTTGCCTTAAAACTCTGAGCCCACCTCGCGTGTCATGTCGTGTTATCATGTCGTGAGTCTCGTGACTGTGGCAAATGGCTGAGTCGGGCGTTTTCTGATAACTAACTTCTGAACGTGTGCGTGTGTAGGCACGGGGAGATTTGTGCAGGGTGACGGAGCCCCTTGTGCTTCTGTGCTAATGTCTACCTGTTCTAGACCTCCAGTGTTGGAAAGCCTTTGTTTAGTGCCTAGTTGTGGCTGCGTAACTGCTGTTGCGCCTGCAGCTGTGCTCGCAGGGATGCTGGGTGGCTCCGCATCAAACCGGCCGCCGGGCGGCCGGGTTGTGCCGCAGAGCATGCCGGGAGCTGTAGTCCTTGCGGCTGCCGGGCGGCCGGGTTGTGCCGCAGAGCATGCCGGGAGCTGTATTCCTGGCGCAGTGGCTGCCGGCCCTGTCACGTGGTTCGCCGGGCATGGCGGGAGGCGCGGTCTTCCGGCGCTCGGGTGCCGGGCGGCCGTGGCGCGTACGGTACGCGAGGTGTATTTTTGGGGTTGGATTCGTGTTGATTACTGGGGGCTTGCGGGTGCGGCCGCTTCCCGAGAAGCGGTGAGTTCCCCGGGAGCTGACAGAAGGGAAGAGGGAAAGGAGGAGGACGATGACCTTTTCCCCGTGCCCAGGGCGCAGATGATGGCCGCCTCCCCGGCCCACCGGAGGTCCCGCTCAGCCTCCCCTGGCCCCCCTTGCCCCGTGCGCCTGCCCCCAGCTCCGGCACCTCCCCATAAGCGTGCTGCATAGCCTTAGGCCACCCCCAGGCCCTGTCGTGAAGGCAGCAAGCCGTCCCTCAAGCGCACTGGATTCCCCCTTGGCGCAGGGGCCCTTAGCAGTAGCGTGGGGAGGGAGCGGTGTGTCCAGAAGCCCCTGCGGAAGGAGAGGCTTTGGCCAGGGTCGATCGACGGTAATGACGGTCACTGTTTCTTCTTTCCCTCTCCCAGAGACCGTGCTGAGGACGTGGTTGTCTGTCCTTCCCCCGGGGATGCCGTTGCCTGCGGCCGTCTCAGGCTCGCGTGGCTTCTCTCTGCCCGTCCTCGCAGCGCAGGGCCGAAAAGGGATAGACAAAGCCCTTCCCGGCTGCGGACAGGAGCTGCCTCAGCTGAAGCTGGAGACGCCAACGAAAGGTAAAGAAGAAGAAACTGAAGGTGCTCTGGCTGCCAGCTGCCTTCCTGCCGCAGGCAAGAGAGAGCCTGTCCATGCAGGTGGGGGAGGAAGGATCCCCCTTCATAGCCCGCAGCGGGCCAGGCCACCAACGTGCACCGTAGGGTCTGTACGCGTAACCCGGAGTTGGGTACGGGCGTGTAGTGCACGAGCGAGCTAGGCTACGTGCCTAGGAAGCCTCATCTGGTAAGAGCTGTAAGACACCCACGTATTCTCTTCAGGTGGAGGACGGCCTAGAGTCTGGAGCTGCAGAAGAGGCAGGGAGGAGAGGAGGGGAAAGAAGCATCTGAACGGCTAAATTGTGCCAGCAGCGCTGAGAGCGAGAGTCGCGGTGAGTCCTGGGCCACTGGGGCCCCGTTGCCTCTCTTGTGCGTCCTGGGCCCTCCCTGTCTCTCCCCCGGCCCCCTCTCTTTCCTTACCTGCTGCAAAATTATTTTTTTTTGCGCCCCCCCCCCCCCCGCACCTTCTTTCTCCATCTCGCTCTGAGTGGCTCCCTGCCTCCCCGTCTTTTCAGTCCTCCCTCTCTCCGTCCTGTAGCCTGTGGCTCCTTTTTCTTTCTCCGCCTCTCTCTGCCTGGCTCTGGCTCCGTTTTTTTTTTTTTTTTATTCCTCCTGCTCTGTCCTGTAGCCTGTCGGTGTTTTGTTGTTCTCTGGCTCTCTTGATCTGACTCCCTGTGTTACCGAAAAACGCGTTAAAATCGGAAACGACTCCTCAACACCAATTTAGTATTAAAGAGCAGGCATTCTTTATTCGCGGCGCCGGATGCACGGGGGATCGCTCCTCCTGGCGTGCGTACCTCACGCACCTTTCCCGTACAATTTGTAGATGAAAATTTCACATACTCATACATAGTCATTATTGTCTTGTCTAGTGATGGGTACAAACTTGCTCGTTCCCTATGTCAGTCACTGCGCAGGCTCGGTTGTCCTCCCAGTACAGTGCGGGGAACGGGGACGTACAGTGCGGGGAACGGGGACGTACAGTGCGGGGAACGGGGACGTACAGTGCGGGGAACGGGGACGTACAGTGCGGGGAACGGGGACATACCAGGATCTACTGGGTTGTACTGGGAGGGAACTGGGACGTACTGGGAGGCTCTACAATGTCCTGGGATGTCCTGGGATGTAGTGTGGAGGAACTAGGATGTACAGGCTTGTACTGGGTTGTACCGGGTGGAACTGGCAGGGATTTGGGATGTACCGGGATGTACTGGGAGGTAACTGTTACGTACTGGGAAGGAACTGGTAGGGAACTGGGATGTACTGGTATGTACTGGGAGGGAAGTGTTATGTACTGACGGTAACTGGGACGTACTGGGATGTGCTGGGAGGGAACTGTGAAGTACTGGGATGTACTGGGAGGGAACTGGGATGTACTGGGAGGGAACTGGGATGTACTGGGAGGGAACTGGGATGTACTGGGAGGGAACTGGGATGTACTGGGAGGGAACTGGGATGTACTGGGAGGGAACTGGGATGTACTGGGAGGGAACTGGGATGTACTGGGAGGGAACTGGGATGTACTGGGAGGGAACTGGGATGTACTGGGAGGGAACTGGGATGTACTGGGAGGGAACTGGGATGTACTGGGATGTACTGGGATGGCACTGGGAGGGCACTGGGAGGGCACTGGGAGGGCACTGGGAGGGCACTGGGAGGGCACTGGGAGGGCACTGGAATGTAATGGGATGTACTGGGAGGGAACTGGGGTGTACTGGGAGGCACTACAATGTGCTGGGCTGTCCTGGGATGTACCGTGGAGGAAGTAGGGTGTACAGGCTTGTACTGGGTTGTACCGGGTGGAACTAGCAGGGATTTGGGATGTACCAGGATCTACTGGGATGTACTGGGAGGTAACTGTTGTGTACTGGGAGTGAACTGGGAGAGAACTGGGATGTACTGGGAGGGAACTGGGGTGTACTGTGAGGACACTGGGATGTACTGGTATGTACTGGGAGGGAAGTGTTATGTACTGAGGGGAACTGGGACGTACTGGGACGTGCTGGGAGGGAACTATGAAGTATTGGGATGTACTTAGAGGGAACTGGGAGGGAACTGGGAGTGAACTGGGAGGGAACTGTGAAGTACTGGGATGTACTGGGAGGGAACTGGGATGTACTGGGAGGGAACTGGGATGTACTGGGAGGGAACTGGGATGTACTGGGAGGGAACTGGGATGTACTGGGAGGGAACTGGGATGTACTGGGTGGAAAGTGTTGGGAATTGGGATTTACTGGGAGGGAACTGGGATGGACTGGGAGGGAACTGGGATGTAGTGGGACATACTGGGAGGGAACTGGGATGTACTGGGGTGTACTGGGAGGGAACTGTTATGTACCGAGGGGGAACTGGGATGTACTGGGAGTGAACTGTGAAGTACTGGGATGTACTTAGAGGGAAGTGGGAGGGAACTTGGATGTAGTGGGAGGGAGCTGGGGTTTACTTGGAGGAAAGTGGCATGTACTGGGATGTACTGGAATGGAACTGGGAGTGAACTGTGTGTGAACTGTGAGGGAACTGGGATGTACTGTGAGGGAACTGGGATGTACTGGGATGTACTGGGACGGACTGGGAGGGAACTGGGATGTACTGGGAGGGATCTGGGATGTACTGGGCTGCACTGGTAGGGAACTGGGATGTACTGGGAGGAAACTGGAATGTCCCAGTTGACACCCACTTCCCTCCCAGTTCCTCCCAGTATATCCCAGTTTCCTCCCAGTACATCCCAGTAAATCCCAGTTTGCTCCCAGTACATCCCAGTACATCGCAGTACATTCCAGTTCCGTTCCTGTACATCCCAATACATCACCATTCCATGCCAGTACATCCCAGTTCCCTACCAGTTCATCCCCGTACATCCCAATTCCCTCCCGGTTCACTACCACTTCTTTCCCAGTTCCGTCCCATTACATCCCAGTTCCGTCCCATTACATCCCAGTACATCCCAGTTCCCTCCCAGTACGTCCCAGTTCCCTCCCAGTACATCCCAGGTCCCTCCCAGTACTGGGAGGGAACTGGGATGTACTGGGAGGCACTACAATGTGCGGGGATGCCCTGGGATGTACTGTGGAGGAACTAGGATGTACAGGCTTGTACTGGGTTGTACCGGGTGGAACTGGCAGGGATTTGGGATGTACCAGGATCTACTGGGATGTACTGGGAGGTAACTGTTATGTACTGGGAAGGAACAGGGAGGGAACTGGGATGTACTGGTAGGGAACTGGGATGTACTGTGAGGGAACTGGGACGTACCGTGAGGACACTGGGATGTACTGGTATGTACTGGGAGGGAAGTGTTATGTACTGAGGGGAACTGGGACGTTACTGGGATGTACTGGGAGGGAACTGTGAAGTACTGGGATGTACTGGGAGTGAACTGGGAGGGAACTGGTATGTAGTAGGATGTACTGGGAGGGAACTGGGATGTAGTGGGAGGGAACTGGTATGTACTGGGAGGGAACTGGGATGTAGTGGGAGGGAACTGGTAGGGAACTGGGATGTAGTGGGAGGGAACTGGTATGTACTGGGAGGGAACTGGGATGTACTGGGACATACTGGCAGGGAACTGGGATGTACTGGGAGGGGATTGGGACGGACTGGGAGGGAACTGGGATGTACTGGGCTGCACTGGTAGGGAACTGGGATGTACTGGGAGGAAACTGGAATGTCCCAGTTGACACCCACTTCCCTCCCAATGCCTCCCAGTATATCCTAGTTTCCTCCCAGTATATCCCAGTTTCCTCCCAGTATATCCCAGTTTCCTCCCAGTACATCCCAGTAAATCCCAGCTCGCTGCCAGTACATGCCAATACATCGCTGTACATTCCAGTTCTGTTCCTGTACATCCCAATACATCCCCGTTCCATGCCAGTACATCCCAGTTTCCTACCAGTTCATCCCCGTACATCCCAATTCCCTCCCGGTTCACTACCACTTCTTTCCCAGTGCCTCCCAATACATCCCAGTTCCGTCCAATTACTTCCCAGTACGTCCCAGTTCCCTCCCAGTACGTCCCAGTTCCCTCCCAGTACATCCCAGGTCCCTCCCAGTACTGGGAGGGAACTGGGATGTACTGGGAGGCACTACAATGTGCGGGGATGCCCTGGGATGTACTGTGGAGGAACTAGGATGTACAGGCTTGTACTGGGTTGTACCGGGTGGAACTAGCAGGGATTTGGGATGTACCAGGATCTACTGGGATGTACTGGGAGGTAAATGTTATGTACTGGGAGTGAACAGGGAGGGAACTGGGACGTACTGATAGGGAACTGGGATGTACTGTGAGGACACTGGGATGTACTGTTATGTACTGGGAGGGAAGTGTTATGTACAGAGGGGAACTGGTGCGTACTGGGATGTACTGGGAGGGAACTGTGAAGTACTGGGATGTACTGGGAGTGAACTGGGAGGGAACTGGTATGTAGTAGGATGTACTGGGTGGGAACTGGGATGTACCAGGATGTAGTGGGAGGGAACTGGGATGTAGTGGGAGGGAACTGGGAGGGAACTGGTATGTACTGGGAGGGAACTGGTATGTACTGGGAGAGAACTGGGATGTACTGGGAGGGAACTGGGAGGGAACTGGGATGTACTGGGACATACTGGCAGGGAACTGGGATGTACTGGGAGGGGATTGGGATGTACTGGGAGGGAACTTGGATGTATTGGGAGGGAAGTGTTATGTACCAAGGGGGAACTGGGACGTACTGGGATGTAGTGGGAGTGAACTGTGAAGTACTGGGATGTACTTAGATGGATCTGGGATGTACTGGGAGGGAACTTTGAAGTACTGGGATCTACTTAGAGGAAACTGGGAGGCAATAGGTATGTACTGGGATGTACTGGAAGGGAACTGGGAGTGAACTGTGTGTGAACTGGGAGGGAACTGGGATGTACTGTGAGGGAACTGGGATGTACTGGGAGGGACTGGGAGGGACTGGGAGGGATCTGGGATGTACTGGGCTGCACTGGTAGGGAACTGGGATGTACTGGGAGGAAACTGGAATGTCTCAGTTGACACCCACTTTCCTCCCAGTTTCCTCCCAGTATATCCCTGTTTCCTCCCAGTATATCCCAGTTTCCTCCCAGTACATCCCAGTAAATCCCAGCTCGCTCCCAGTACATGCCAATACATCGCCGTACATTCCAGTACATCCCAGTTTCCTACCAGTTCATCCCCTTACATCCCAATTCCCTCCCGGTTCACTACCACTTCTTTCCCAGTGCCTCCCAATACATCCCAGTTCCGTCCCATTACATCCCAGTACATCCCAGCTCCCTCCCAGTACATCCCAGCTCCCTCCCAGTACTGGGAGGGAACTGGGATGTACTGGGAGGCACTACAATGTGCGGGGATGCCCTGGGATGTACTGTGGAGGAACTAGGATGTACAGGCTTGTACTGGGTTGTACCGGGTGGAACTGGCAGGGATTTGGGATGTACCAGGATCTACTAGGATGTACTGGGATGTACTGGGAGGTAACTGTTTTGTACTGGGAAGGACCTGGTAGGGAACTGGGATGTACTGTGAGGGAACTGGGACGTACCGTGAGGACACTGGGATGTACTGTTATGTACTGGGAGGGAAGTGTTATGTACTGAGGGGAACTGGGACGTACTGGGATGTACTGGGAGGGAACTGTGAAGTACTGGGATGTACTGGGAGTGAACTGGGAGGGAACTGGTATGTAGTAGGATGTACTGGGTGGGAACTGGGATGTACCAGGATGTACTGGGATGTACTAGGAGGGAACTGGTATGTACTGGGAGGGAACTGGGATGTACTGGGATGTAGTGGGAGGGAACTGGGAGGGAACTGGGATGTACTGGGAGGGAACTGGTATGTACTGGGAGCGAACTGGGATGTACTGGGGACATACTGGCAGGGAACTGGGATGTACTGGGAGGGGATTGGGATGTACTGGGAGGGAACTTGGATGTATTGGGAGGGAAGTGTTATGTACCAAGGGGGAACTGGGATGTACTGGGATGTAGTGGGAGTGAACTGTGAAGTACTGGGATGTATTTAGAGGGAACTGGGATGTACTGGGAGGGAACTTTGAAGTACTGGGATGTACTTAGAGGAAACTGGGAGGCAACTGGCATGTACTGGGATGTACTGGAATGGAACTGGGAGTGAACTGTGTGTGAACTGGGAGGGAACTGGGATATACTGTGAGGGAACTGGGATGTACTGGGAGGGACTGGGAGGGATCTGGGATGTACTGGGCTGCACTGGTAGGGAACTGGGATGTACTGGGAGGAAACTGGAATGTCCCAGTTGACACCCACTTCCCTCCCAGTTTCCTCCCAGTATATCCCAGTTTCCTCCCAGTATATCCCAGTTTCCTCCCAGTATATCCCAGTTTCCTCCCAGTACATCCCAGTTTCCTCCCAGTACATCCCAGTAAATCCAGCTTGCTGCCAGTACATGCCAATACATCGCCGTACATTCCAGTTCCGTTCCTGTACATCCCAATACATCCCCGTTCCATGCCAGTACATCCCAGTTTCCTACCAGTTCATCCCCGTACATCCCAATTCCCTCCCGGTTCACTACCACTTCTTTCCCAGTGCCTCCCAATACATCCCAGTTCCGTCCCATTACATCCCCGTACATCCCAGTTCCCTCCCAGTACGTCCCAGTTCCCTCCCAGTACATCCCAGGTCCCTCCCAGTACTGGGAGGGAACTGGGATGTACTGGGAGGCACTACAATGTGCGGGGATGCCCTGGGATGTACTGTGGAGGAACTAGGATGTACAGGCTTGTACTGGGTTGTACCGGGTGGAACTGGCAGGGATTTGGGATGTACCAGGATCTACTGGGATGTACTGGGATGTACTGGGAGGTAACTGTTATGTACTGGGAAGGAACAGGGAGGGAACTGGGATGTACTGGGAGGAAACTGGGATGTACTGTGAGGGAACTGGGACGTACTGTGAGGACACTGGGATGTACTGTTATGTACTGGGAGGGAAGTGTTATGTACTGAGGGGAACTGGGACGTACTGGGATGTACTGGGAGGGAACTGTGAAGTACTGGGATGTACTGGGAGTGAACTGGGAGGGAACTGGTATGTAGTAGGATGTACTGGGTGGGAACTGGGATGTAGTAGGATGTACTGGGTGGGAACTGGGATGTACCAGGATGTACTGGGAGGGAACTGGTATGTACTGGGAGGGAACTGGTATGTACTGGGAGGGAACTGGTATGTACTGGGAGGGGATTGAGACGGACTGGGAGGGAACTGGGATGTACTGGGCTGCACTGGTAGGGAACTGGGATGTACTGGGAGGAAACTGGAATGTCCCAGTTGACACCCACTTCCCTCCCAATGCCTCCCAGTATATCCCAGTTTCCTCCCAGTATATCCCAGTTTCCTCCCAGTACATCCCAGTAAATCCCAGCTCGCTGCCAGTACATGCCAATACATCGCTGTACATTCCAGTTCTGTTCCTGTACATCCCAATACATCCCCGTTCCATGCCAGTAAATCCCAGTTTCCTACCAGTTCATCCCCGTACATCCCAATTCCCTCCCGGTTCACTACCACTTCTTTCCCAGTGCCTCCCAATACATCCCAGTTCCGTCCCAGTTCCCTCCCAGTACGTCCCAGTTCCCTCCCAGTACGTCCCAGTTCCCTCCCAGTACGTCCCAGTTCCCTCCCAGTACGTCCCAGTTCCCTCCCAGTACGTCCCAGTTCCCTCCCAGTACATCCCAGGTCCCTCCCAGTACTGGGAGGGAACTGGGATGTACTGGGAGGCACTACAATGTGCGGGGATGCCCTGGGATGTACTGTGGAGGAACTAGGATGTACAGGCTTGTACTGGGTTGTACCGGGTGGAACTGGCAGGGATTTGGGATGTACCAGGATCTACTGGGATGTACTGGGAGGTAACTGTTGTGTACTGGGAGTGAACTGGGTGGGAACTGGGATGTACTGGGAGGGAACTGGGATGTACTGGTATGTACTGGGAGGGAAGTGTTATGTACTGAGGGGAACTGGGACGTACTGGGACGTGCTGGGAGGGAACTATGAAGTATTGGGATGTACTTAGAGGGAACTGGGATGTACTGGGAGTGAACTGGGAGGGAACTGTGAAGTACTGGGATGTACTGGGAGGGAACTGGTATGTACTGGGAGGGAACTGGGATGTACTGGGTGGAAAGTGTTGGGAATTGGGATTTAGTGGGAGGGAACTGGCATGGACTGGGAGGGAACTGGGATGTAGTGGGACATACTGAGGGGAACTGGGACGTACTGGGATGTACTGGGAGTGAACTGGGAGGGAACTGGTATGTAGTAGGATGTACCGGGAGGGAACTGGGATGTACTGGGAGGGAACTGGTATGTACTGGGAGGGAACTGGTATGTACTGGGAGGGAACTGGTATGTACTGGGAGGGAACTGGGATGTACTGGGATGTAGTGGGAGGGAACTGGGAGGGAACTGGTATGTACTGGGAGCGAACTGGGATGTACTGGGGACATACTGGCAGGGAACTGGGATGTACTGGGAGGGGATTGGGATGTACTGGGAGGGAACTTGGATGTATTGGGAGGGAAGTGTTATGTACCAAGGGGGAACTGGGATGTACTGGGATGTAGTGGGAGTGAACTGTGAAGTACTGGGATGTATTTAGAGGGAACTTGGATGTACTGGGAGGGAACTTTGAAGTACTGGGATGTACTTAGAGGAAACTGGGAGGCAACTGGCATGTACTGGGATGTACTGGAATGGAACTGGGAGTGAACTGTGTGTGAACTGGGAGGGAACTGGGATATACTGTGAGGGAACTGGGATGTACTGGGAGGGACTGGGAGGGATCTGGGATGTACTGGGCTGCACTGGTAGGGAACTGGGATGTACTGGGAGGAAACTGGAATGTCCCAGTTGACACCCACTTCCCTCCCAGTTTCCTCCCAGTATATCCCAGTTTCCTCCCAGTATATCCCAGTTTCCTCCCAGTACATCCCAGTAAATCCAGCTTGCTGCCAGTACATGCCAATACATCGCCGTACATTCCAGTTCCGTTCCTGTACATCCCAATACATCCCCGTTCCATGCCAGTACATCCCAGTTTCCTACCAGTTCATCCCCGTACATCCCAATTCCCTCCCGGTTCACTACCACTTCTTTCCCAGTGCCTCCCAATACATCCCAGTTCCGTCCAATTACATCCCCGTACGTCCCAGTTCCCTCCCAGTACGTCCCAGTTCCCTCCCAGTACATCCCAGGTCCCTCCCAGTACTGGGAGGGAACTGGGATGTACTGGGAGGCACTACAATGTGCGGGGATGCCCTGGGATGTACTGTGGAGGAACTAGGATGTACAGGCTTGTACTGGGTTGTACCGGGTGGAACTGGCAGGGATTTGGGATGTACCAGGATCTACTGGGATGTACTGGGATGTACTGGGAGGTAACTGTTGTGTACTGGGAGTGAACTGGGAGGGAACTGGGATGTACTGTGAGGGAACTGGGACGTACTGGTATGTACTGGGAGGGAAGTGTTATGTACTGAGGGGAACTGGGACGTACTGGGACGTGCTGGGAGGGAACTATGAAGTATTGGGATGTACTTAGAGGGAACTGGGATGTACTGGGAGGGAACTGGGAGTGAACTGGGAGGGAACTGTGAAGTACTGGGATGTACTTAGAGGGAACTGGTATGTACTGGGAGGGAACTGGGATGGACTGGGTGGAAAGTGTTGGGAATTGGGATTTAGTGGGAGGGAACTGGGATGGACTGGGAGGGAACTGGGATGTACTGGGGTGTACTGGGAGGGAACTGTGAAGTACTGGGATGTACTTAGAGGGAAGTGGGAGGGAACTTGGATGTAGTGGGCGGGAACTGGGATTTACTTGGAGGAAAGTGGCATGTACTGGGCTGTACTGGAATGGAACTGGGAGTGAACTGTGTGTGAACTGTGAGGGAACTGGGATGTACTGTGAGGGAACTGGGATGTACTGGGAGGCACTACAATGTGCGGGGATGCCCTGGGATGTACTGTGGAGGAACTAGGATGTACAGGCTTGTACTGGGTTGTACCGGGTGGAACTGGCAGGGATTTGGGATGTACCAGGATCTACTGGGATGTACTGGGAGGTAACTGTTGTGTACTGGGAGTGAACTGGGAGGGAACTGGGATGTACTGGGAGGGAACTGGGATGTACTGGGAGGGAACTGGGATGTACTGTGAGGACACTGGGATGTACTGGTATGTACTGGGAGGGAAGTGTTATGTACTGAGGGGAACTGGGACGTACTGGGACGTGCTGGGAGGGAACTATGAAGTATTGGGATGTACTTAGAGGGAACTGGGATGTACTGGGAGTGAACTGGGAGGGAACTGTGAAGTACTGGGATGTACTGGGAGGGAACTGGTATGTACTGGGAGGGAACTGGGATGTACTGGGTGGAAAGTGTTGGGAATTGGGATTTAGTGGGAGGGAACTGGGATGGACTGGGAGCGAACTGGGATGTAGTGGGACATACTGGGAGGGAACTGGGATGTACTGGGGTGTACTGGGAGGGAAGTGTTATGTACTGAGGGGAACTGGGACGTACTGGGATGTACTGGGAGGGAACTGTGAAGTACTGGGATGTACTGGGAGTGAACTGGGAGGGAACTGGTATGTAGTAGGATGTACTGGGTGGGAACTGGGATGTACTGGGAGGGAACTGGTATGTACTGGGAGGGAACTGGGATGTACTGGGATGTAGTGGGAGGGAACTGGCAGGGAACTGGGATGTAGTGGGAGGGAACTGGTATGTACTGGGAGGGAACTGGGATGTACTGGGACATACTGGCAGGGAACTGGGATGTACTGGGAGGGGATTGGGACGGACTGGGAGGGAACTGGGATGTACTGGGCTGCACTGGTAGGGAACTGGGATGTACTGGGAGGAAACTGGAATGTCCCAGTTGACACCCACTTCCCTCCCAATGCCTCCCAGTATATCCCAGTTTCCTCCCAGTATATCCCAGTTTCCTCCCAGTATATCCCAGTTTCCTCCCAGTACATCCCAGTAAATCCCAGTTTGCTCCCAGTACATCGCAGTACATTCCAGTTCTGTTCCTGTCCATCCCAATACATCCCCGTTCCATGCCAGTACATCCCAGTTTCCTACCAGTTCATCCCCGTACATGCCAATTCCCTCCCGGTTCACTACCACTTCTTTCCCATTGCCTCCCAATACATCCCAGTTCCATCCCATTACATCCCAGTACATCCCAGTTCCCTCCCAGTACGTCCCAGTTCCCTCCCAGTACTGGGAGGGACCTGGGATGTACTGGGAGGCACTACAATGTGCGGGGATGCCCTGGGATGTACTGTGGAGGAACTAGGAAGTACAGGCTTGTACTGGGTTGTACCGGGTGGAACTGGCATGGATTTGGGATGTACCAGGATCTACTGGGATGTACTGGGATGTACTGGGAGGTATCTGTTATGTACTGGGAGGGAACTGGGAGGGAACTGGGATGTACTGGGACGGACTGGGAGGGAACTGGGACGGACTGGGATGCACTGGTAGGGAACTGGGATGTACTGGGAGGAAACTGGAATGTCGCAGTTGACACCCACTTTCCTCCCAGTTTCCTCCCAGTACATCCCAGTAAATCCCAGTTTGCTCCCAGTACATCCCAGTACATTCCAGTTCCGTTCCTGTACATCCCAATACATCCCAGTTCCATGCCAGTACATCCCAGTTCCCTACCAGTTCATCCCCGTACATCCCAATTCCCTCCCGGTTCGCTACCACTTCTTTCCCAGTGCCTCCCAATACATCCCAGTTCCGTCCCATTACATCCCAGTACATCCCAGGTCCCTCCCAGTACATCCCAGGTCCCTCCCAGTACATCCCAGGTCCCTCCCCGCTAATCCTAGGTCCCTCCCAGTACTGGGAGGGAGCTGGGATGTACTGGGAGGCACTACAATGTGCGGGGATGCCCTGGGATGTACTGTGGAGGAACTAGGATGTACAGGCTTGTACTGGGTTGTACCGGGTGGAACTGGCAGGGATTTGGGATGTACCAGGATCTACTAGGATGTACTGGGAGGTAACTGTTATGTACTGGGAATGAACTGGTAGGGAACTGGGATGTACTGGGAGGGAACTGGGACGTACCGTGAGGACACTGGGATGTACTGGTATGTACTGGGAGGGAAGTGTTATGTACTGAGGGGAACTGGGACGTACTGGGATGTACTGGGAGGTAACTGTTGTGTACTGGGAGTGAACTGGGAGGGACCTGGGATGTACTGGAAGGCACTACAATGTGCGGGGATGCAAAGGGATGTACTGTGGAGGAACTAGGATGTACAGGCTTGTACTGGGTTGTACCGGGTGGAACTGGCAGGGATTTGAAATGTCCTAGTATCTACTAGGATGTACTGGGATGTACTGGGAGGTAACTGTTGTGTACTGGGAGTGAACTGGGAGGGAACTGTGAAGTACTGGGATGTACTTAGAGGGAACTGGGATGTACTGGGAGGGAACTGGGATGTACTGGGTGGAAAGTGTTGGGAATTGGGATTTACTGGGAGGGAACTGGGATGGACTGGGAGGGAACTGGGATGTAGTGGGACATACTGGGATGGAACTGGGATGTACTGGGGTGTACTGGGAGGGAATTGTTATGTACCGAGGGGGAACTGGGACGTACTGGGAGTGAACTGTGAAGTACTGGGATGTACTTAGAGGGAAGTGGGAGGGAACTTGAATGTAGTGGGAGGGTACTGGGACTTACTTGGAGGAAAGTGGCATGTACTGGGCTGTACTGGAATGGAACTGGGAGTGAACTGTGAGGGAACTGGGATGTACTGGGACGTACTGGGACAGACTGGGAGGGATCTGGGATGTACTGGGAGGGATCTGGGATGTACTGGGAGGCACTACAATGTGCGGGGATGCCCTGGGATGTACTGTGGAGGAACTAGGATGTACAGGCTTGTACTGGGTTGTACCGGGTGGAACTGGCAGGGATTTGGGATGTACCAGGATCTACTGGGATGTACTGGGAGGTAACTGTTATGTACTGGGAAGGAACAGGAAGGGAACTGGGATGTACTGGGAGGGAACTGGGACGTACTGTGAGGACACTGGGATGTACTGTTATGTACTGGGAGGGAAGTGTTATGTACTGAGGGGAACTGGGACGTACTGGGATGTACTGGGAGGGAACTGTGAAGTACTGGGATGTACTGGGAGTGAACTGGGAGGGAACTGGTATGTAGTAGGATGTACTGGGTGGGAACTGGGATGTACCGGGAGGGAACTGGTATGTACTGGGAGGGAACTAGGATGTACTGGGATGTAGTGGGAGGGAACTGGGAGGAAACTGGGATGTAGTGGGAGGGAACTGGGATGTACTGGGAGGGAACTGGGATGTACTGGGACATACTGGCAGGGAACTGGGATGTACTGGGAGGGGATTGGGACGGACTGGGAGGGAACTGGGATGTACTGGGCTGCACTGGTAGGGAACTGGGATGTACTGGGAGGAAACTGGAATGTCCCAGTTGACACCCACTTCCCTCCCAATGCCTCCCAGTATATCCCAGTTTCCTCCCAGTATATCCCAGTTTCCTCCCAGTACATCCCAGTAAATCCCAGCTCGCTGCCAGTACATGCCAATACATCGCTGTACATTCCAGTTCTGTTCCTGTACATCCCAATACATCCCCGTTCCATGCCAGTACATCCCAGTTTCCTGCCAGTTCATCCCCGTACATCCCAATTCCCTCCCGGTTCACTACCACTTCTTTCCCAGTGCCTCCCAATACATCCCAGTTCCGTCCCATTACATCCCAGTACATCCCAGTTCCCTCCCAGTACGTCCCAGTTCCCTCCCAGTACGTCCCAGTTCCCTCCCAGTACGTCCCAGTTCCCTCCCATTACATCCCAGGTCCCTCCCAGTACTGGGAGGGAGCTTGGATGTACTGGGAGGCACTACAATGTGCCGGGATGCCCTGGGATGTACTGTGGAGGAACTAGGATGTACAGGCTTGTACTGGGTTGTACCGGGTGGATCTGGCAGGGATTTGAAATGTCCTAGGATCTACTAGGATGTACTGGGAGGTAACTGTTATGTACTGGGAGTGAACTGGGAGGGAACTGGGATGTACTGGGAGGGAACTGGGACGTAGTGTGAGGACACTGGGATGTACTGTTATGTACTGGGAGGGAAGTGTTATGTACTGAGGGGAACTGGGACGTACTGGGATGTACTGGGAGGGAACTGTGAAGTACTGGGATGTACTGGGAGTGAACTGGGAGGGAACTGGTATGTAGTAGGATGTACTGGGTGGGAACTGGGATGTACCAGGATGTACCGGGATGTACTGGGAGGGAACTGGTATGTACTGGGAGGGAACTGGGATGTACTGGGATGTAGTGGGAGGGAACTGGGATGTAGTGGGAGGGAACTGGTATGTACTGGGAGGGAACTGGGATGTACTGGGACATACTGGCAGGGAACTGGGATGTACTGGGAGGGGATTGGGACGGACAGGGAGGGAACTGGGATGTACTGGGCTGCACTGGTAGGGAACTGGGATGTACTGGGAGGAAACTGGAATGTCCCAGTTGACACCCACTTCCCTCCCAATGCCTCCCAGTATATCCCAGTTTCCTCCCAGTATATCCCAGTTTCCTCCCAGTACATCCCAGTAAATCCAGCTTGCTGCCAGTACATGCCAATACATCGCCGTACATTCCAGTTCCGTTCCTGTACATCCCAATACATCCCCGTTCCATGCCAGTACATCCCAGTTTCCTACCAGTTCATCCCCGTACATCCCAATTCCCTCCCGGTTCACTACCACTTCTTTCCCAGTGCCTCCCAATACATCCCAGTTCCGTCCAATTACATCCCCGTACGTCCCAGTTCCCTCCCAGTACGTCCCAGTTCCCTCCCAGTACATCCCAGGTCCCTCCCAGTACTGGGAGGGAACTGGGATGTACTGGGAGGCACTACAATGTGCGGGGATGCCCTGGGATGTACTGTGGAGGAACTAGGATGTACAGGCTTGTACTGGGTTGTACCGGGTGGAACTGGCAGGGATTTGGGATGTACCAGGATCTACTGGGATGTACTGGGATGTACTGGGAGGTAACTGTTGTGTACTGGGAGTGAACTGGGAGGGAACTGGGATGTACTGTGAGGGTACTGGGACGTACTGGTATGTACTGGGAGGGAAGTGTTATGTACTGAGGGGAACTGGGACGTACTGGGACGTGCTGGGAGGGAACTATGAAGTATTGGGATGTACTTAGAGGGAACTGGGATGTACTGGGAGGGAACTGGGAGTGAACTGGGAGGGAACTGTGAAGTACTGGGATGTACTTAGAGGGAACTGGTATGTACTGGGAGGGAACTGGGATGGACTGGGTGGAAAGTGTTGGGAATTGGGATTTAGTGGGAGGGAACTGGGATGGACTGGGAGGGAACTGGGATGTACTGGGGTGTACTGGGAGGGAACTGTGAAGTACTGGGATGTACTTAGAGGGAAGTGGGAGGGAACTTGGATGTAGTGGGCGGGAACTGGGATTTACTTGGAGGAAAGTGGCATGTACTGGGCTGTACTGGAATGGAACTGGGAGTGAACTGTGTGTGAACTGTGAGGGAACTGGGATGTACTGTGAGGGAACTGGGATGTACTGGGAGGCACTACAATGTGCGGGGATGCCCTGGGATGTACTGTGGAGGAACTAGGATGTACAGGCTTGTACTGGGTTGTACCGGGTGGAACTGGCAGGGATTTGGGATGTACCAGGATCTACTGGGATGTACTGGGAGGTAACTGTTGTGTACTGGGAGTGAACTGGGAGGGAACTGGGATGTACTGGGAGGGAACTGGGATGTACTGGGAGGGAACTGGGATGTACTGTGAGGACACTGGGATGTACTGGTATGTACTGGGAGGGAAGTGTTATGTACTGAGGGGAACTGGGACGTACTGGGACGTGCTGGGAGGGAACTATGAAGTATTGGGATGTACTTAGAGGGAACTGGGATGTACTGGGAGTGAACTGGGAGGGAACTGTGAAGTACTGGGATGTACTGGGAGGGAACTGGTATGTACTGGGAGGGAACTGGGATGTACTGGGTGGAAAGTGTTGGGAATTGGGATTTAGTGGGAGGGAACTGGGATGGACTGGGAGCGAACTGGGATGTAGTGGGACATACTGGGAGGGAACTGGGATGTACTGGGGTGTACTGGGAGGGAAGTGTTATGTACTGAGGGGAACTGGGACGTACTGGGATGTACTGGGAGGGAACTGTGAAGTACTGGGATGTACTGGGAGTGAACTGGGAGGGAACTGGTATGTAGTAGGATGTACTGGGAGGGAACTGGGATGTACTGGGAGGGAACTGGTATGTACTGGGAGGGAACTGGGATGTACTGGGATGTAGTGGGAGGGAACTGGCAGGGAACTGGGATGTAGTGGGAGGGAACTGGTATGTACTGGGAGGGAACTGGGATGTACTGGGACATACTGGCAGGGAACTGGGATGTACTGGGAGGGGATTGGGACGGACTGGGAGGGAACTGGGATGTACTGGGCTGCACTGGTAGGGAACTGGGATGTACTGGGAGGAAACTGGAATGTCCCAGTTGACACCCACTTCCCTCCCAATGCCTCCCAGTATATCCCAGTTTCCTCCCAGTATATCCCAGTTTCCTCCCAGTATATCCCAGTTTCCTCCCAGTACATCCCAGTAAATCCCAGTTTGCTCCCAGTACATCGCAGTACATTCCAGTTCTGTTCCTGTCCATCCCAATACATCCCCGTTCCATGCCAGTACATCCCAGTTTCCTACCAGTTCATCCCCGTACATCCCAATTCCCTCCCGGTTCACTACCACTTCTTTCCCAGTGCCTCCCAATACATCCCAGTTCCATCCCATTACATCCCAGTACATCCCAGTTCCCTCCCAGTACGTCCCAGTTCCCTCCCAGTACTGGGAGGGACCTGGGATGTACTGGGAGGCACTACAATGTGCGGGGATGCCCTGGGATGTACTGTGGAGGAACTAGGAAGTACAGGCTTGTACTGGGTTGTACCGGGTGGAACTGGCATGGATTTGGGATGTACCAGGATCTACTGGGATGTACTGGGATGTACTGGGAGGTATCTGTTATGTACTGGGAGGGAACTGGGAGGGAACTGGGATGTACTGGGACGGACTGGGAGGGAACTGGGACGGACTGGGATGCACTGGTAGGGAACTGGGATGTACTGGGAGGAAACTGGAATGTCGCAGTTGACACCCACTTTCCTCCCAGTTTCCTCCCAGTACATCCCAGTAAATCCCAGTTTGCTCCCAGTACATCCCAGTACATTCCAGTTCCGTTCCTGTACATCCCAATACATCCCAGTTCCATGCCAGTACATCCCAGTTCCCTACCAGTTCATCCCCGTACATCCCAATTCCCTCCCGGTTCGCTACCACTTCTTTCCCAGTGCCTCCCAATACATCCCAGTTCCGTCCCATTACATCCCAGTACATCCCAGGTCCCTCCCAGTACATCCCAGGTCCCTCCCAGTACATCCCAGGTCCCTCCCCGCTAATCCTAGGTCCCTCCCAGTACTGGGAGGGAGCTGGGATGTACTGGGAGGCACTACAATGTGCGGGGATGCCCTGGGATGTACTGTGGAGGAACTAGGATGTACAGGCTTGTACTGGGTTGTACCGGGTGGAACTGGCAGGGATTTGGGATGTACCAGGATCTACTAGGATGTACTGGGAGGTAACTGTTATGTACTGGGAATGAACTGGGAGGGAACTGGGATGTACTGGGAGGGAACTGGGACGTACCGTGAGGACACTGGGATGTACTGGTATGTACTGGGAGGGAAGTGTTATGTACTGAGGGGAACTGGGACGTACTGGGATGTACTGGGAGGTAACTGTTGTGTACTGGGAGTGAACTGGGAGGGACCTGGGATGTACTGGAAGGCACTACAATGTGCGGGGATGCAAAGGGATGTACTGTGGAGGAACTAGGATGTACAGGCTTGTACTGGGTTGTACCGGGTGGAACTGGCAGGGATTTGAAATGTCCTAGTATCTACTAGGATGTACTGGGATGTACTGGGAGGTAACTGTTGTGTACTGGGAGTGAACTGGGAGGGAACTGTGAAGTACTGGGATGTACTTAGAGGGAACTGGGATGTACTGGGAGGGAACTGGGATGTACTGGGTGGAAAGTGTTGGGAATTGGGATTTACTGGGAGGGAACTGGGATGGACTGGGAGGGAACTGGGATGTAGTGGGACATACTGGGATGGAACTGGGATGTACTGGGGTGTACTGGGAGGGAATTGTTATGTACCGAGGGGGAACTGGGACGTACTGGGAGTGAACTGTGAAGTACTGGGATGTACTTAGAGGGAAGTGGGAGGGAACTTGAATGTAGTGGGAGGGTACTGGGACTTACTTGGAGGAAAGTGGCATGTACTGGGCTGTACTGGAATGGAACTGGGAGTGAACTGTGAGGGAACTGGGATGTACTGGGACGTACTGGGACAGACTGGGAGGGATCTGGGATGTACTGGGAGGGATCTGGGATGTACTGGGAGGCACTACAATGTGCGGGGATGCCCTGGGATGTACTGTGGAGGAACTAGGATGTACAGGCTTGTACTGGGTTGTACCGGGTGGAACTGGCAGGGATTTGGGATGTACCAGGATCTACTGGGATGTACTGGGAGGTAACTGTTATGTACTGGGAAGGAACAGGAAGGGAACTGGGATGTACTGGGAGGGAACTGGGACGTACTGTGAGGACACTGGGATGTACTGTTATGTACTGGGAGGGAAGTGTTATGTACTGAGGGGAACTGGGACGTACTGGGATGTACTGGGAGGGAACTGTGAAGTACTGGGATGTACTGGGAGTGAACTGGGAGGGAACTGGTATGTAGTAGGATGTACTGGGTGGGAACTGGGATGTACCGGGAGGGAACTGGTATGTACTGGGAGGGAACTAGGATGTACTGGGATGTAGTGGGAGGGAACTGGGAGGAAACTGGGATGTAGTGGGAGGGAACTGGGATGTACTGGGAGGGAACTGGGATGTACTGGGAGGGAACTGGGATGTACTGGGACATACTGGCAGGGAACTGGGATGTACTGGGAGGGGATTGGGACGGACTGGGAGGGAACTGGGATGTACTGGGCTGCACTGGTAGGGAACTGGGATGTACTGGGAGGAAACTGGAATGTCCCAGTTGACACCCACTTCCCTCCCAATGCCTCCCAGTATATCCCAGTTTCCTCCCAGTATATCCCAGTTTCCTCCCAGTACATCCCAGTAAATCCCAGCTCGCTGCCAGTACATGCCAATACATCGCTGTACATTCCAGTTCTGTTCCTGTACATCCCAATACATCCCCGTTCCATGCCAGTACATCCCAGTTTCCTGCCAGTTCATCCCCGTACATCCCAATTCCCTCCCGGTTCACTACCACTTCTTTCCCAGTGCCTCCCAATACATCCCAGTTCCGTCCCATTACATCCCAGTACATCCCAGTTCCCTCCCAGTACGTCCCAGTTCCCTCCCAGTACGTCCCAGTTCCCTCCCATTACATCCCAGGTCCCTCCCAGTACTGGGAGGGAGCTTGGATGTACTGGGAGGCACTACAATGTGCCGGGATGCCCTGGGATGTACTGTGGAGGAACTAGGATGTACAGGCTTGTACTGGGTTGTACCGGGTGGATCTGGCAGGGATTTGAAATGTCCTAGGATCTACTAGGATGTACTGGGAGGTAACTGTTATGTACTGGGAGTGAACTGGGAGGGAACTGGGATGTACTGGGAGGGAACTGGGACGTAGTGTGAGGACACTGGGATGTACTGTTATGTACTGGGAGGGAAGTGTTATGTACTGAGGGGAACTGGGACGTACTGGGATGTACTGGGAGGGAACTGTGAAGTACTGGGATGTACTGGGAGTGAACTGGGAGGGAACTGGTATGTAGTAGGATGTACTGGGTGGGAACTGGGATGTACCGGGATGTACTGGGAGGGAACTGGGATGTACTGGGATGTAGTGGGAGGGAACTGGGATGTACTGGGAGGGAACTGGGATGTACTGGGATGTAGTGGGAGGGAACTGGGAGGGAACTGGGATGTAGTGGGAGGGAACTGGTATGTACTGGGAGGGAACTGGGATGTACTGGGACATACTGGCAGGGAACTGGGATGTGCTGGGAGGGGATTGGGACGGACAGGGAGGGAACTGGGATGTACTGGGCTGCACTGGTAGGGAACTGGGATGTACTGGGAGGAAACTGGAATGTCCCAGTTGACACCCACTTCCCTCCCAATGCCTCCCAGTATATCCCAGTTTCCTCCCAGTATATCCCAGTTTCCTCCCAGTACATCCCAGTAAATCCAGCTTGCTGCCAGTACATGCCAATACATCGCCGTACATTCCAGTTCCGTTCCTGTACATCCCAATACATCCCCGTTCCATGCCAGTACATCCCAGTTTCCTACCAGTTCATCCCCGTACATCCCAATTCCCTCCCGGTTCACTACCACTTCTTTCCCAGTGCCTCCCAATACATCCCAGTTCCGTCCAATTACATCCCCGTACGTCCCAGTTCCCTCCCAGTACGTCCCAGTTCCCTCCCAGTACATCCCAGGTCCCTCCCAGTACTGGGAGGGAACTGGGATGTACTGGGAGGCACTACAATGTGCGGGGATGCCCTGGGATGTACTGTGGAGGAACTAGGATGTACAGGCTTGTACCGGGTTGTACCGGGTGGAACTGGCAGGGATTTGGGATGTACCAGGATCTACTGGGATGTACTGGGAGGTAACTGTTGTGTACTGGGAGTGAACTGGGAGGGAACTGGGATGTACTGTGAGGGTACTGGGACGTACTGGTATGTACTGGGAGGGAAGTGTTATGTACTGAGGGGAACTGGGATGTACTGGGACGTGCTGGGAGGGAACTATGAAGTATTGGGATGTACTTAGAGGGAACTGGGATGTACTGGGAGGGAACTGGGAGTGAACTGGGAGGGAACTGTGAAGTACTGGGATGTACTTAGAGGGAACTGGTATGTACTGGGAGGGAACTGGGATGGACTGGGTGGAAAGTGTTGGGAATTGGGATTTAGTGGGAGGGAACTGGGATGGACTGGGAGGGAACTGGGATGTACTGGGGTGTACTGGGAGGGAACTGTGAAGTACTGGGATGTACTTAGAGGGAAGTGGGAGGGAACTTGGATGTAGTGGGCGGGAACTGGGATTTACTTGGAGGAAAGTGGCATGTACTGGGCTGTACTGGAATGGAACTGGGAGTGAACTGTGTGTGAACTGTGAGGGAACTGGGATGTACTGTGAGGGAACTGGGATGTACTGGGAGGCACTACAATGTGCGGGGATGCCCTGGGATGTACTGTGGAGGAACTAGGATGTACAGGCTTGTACTGGGTTGTACCGGGTGGAACTGGCAGGGATTTGGGATGTACCAGGATCTACTGGGATGTACTGGGAGGTAACTGTTGTGTACTGGGAGTGAACTGGGAGGGAACTGGGATGTACTGGGAGGGAACTGGGATGTACTGGGAGGGAACTGGGATGTACTGTGAGGACACTGGGATGTACTGGTATGTACTGGGAGGGAAGTGTTATGTACTGAGGGGAACTGGGACGTACTGGGACGTGCTGGGAGGGAACTATGAAGTATTGGGATGTACTTAGAGGGAACTGGGATGTACTGGGAGTGAACTGGGAGGGAACTGTGAAGTACTGGGATGTACTGGGAGGGAACTGGTATGTACTGGGAGGGAACTGGGATGTACTGGGTGGAAAGTGTTGGGAATTGGGATTTAGTGGGAGGGAACTGGGATGGACTGGGAGCGAACTGGGATGTAGTGGGACATACTGGGAGGGAACTGGGATGTACTGGGGTGTACTGGGAGGGAAGTGTTATGTACTGAGGGGAACTGGGACGTACTGGGATGTACTGGGAGGGAACTGTGAAGTACTGGGATGTACTGGGAGTGAACTGGGAGGGAACTGGTATGTAGTAGGATGTACTGGGAGGGAACTGGGATGTAGTGGGAGGGAACTGGGATGTACTGGGATGTAGTGGGAGGGAACTGGGATGTAGTGGGAGGGAACTGGTATGTACTGGGAGGGAACTGGGATGTACTGGGACATACTGGCAGGGAACTGGGATGTACTGGGAGGGGATTGGGACGGACTGGGAGGGAACTGGGATGTACTGGGCTGCACTGGTAGGGAACTGGGATGTACTGGGAGGAAACTGGAATGTCCCAGTTGACACCCACTTCCCTCCCAATGCCTCCCAGTATATCCCAGTTTCCTCCCAGTATATCCCAGTTTCCTCCCAGTATATCCCAGTTTCCTCCCAGTACATCCCAGTAAATCCCAGTTTGCTCCCAGTACATCGCAGTACATTCCAGTTCTGTTCCTGTCCATCCCAATACATCCCCGTTCCATGCCAGTACATCCCAGTTTCCTACCAGTTCATCCCCGTACATCCCAATTCCCTCCCGGTTCACTACCACTTCTTTCCCAGTGCCTCCCAATACATCCCAGTTCCATCCCATTACATCCCAGTACATCCCAGTTCCCTCCCAGTACGTCCCAGTTCCCTCCCAGTACTGGGAGGGACCTGGGATGTACTGGGAGGCACTACAATGTGCGGGGATGCCCTGGGATGTACTGTGGAGGAACTAGGATGTACAGGCTTGTACTGGGTTGTACCGGGTGGAACTGGCATGGATTTGGGATGTACCAGGATCTACTGGGATGTACTGGGATGTACTGGGAGGTATCTGTTATGTACTGGGAGGGAACTGGGATGTACTGGGACGGACTGGGAGGGAACTGGGACGGACTGGGATGCACTGGTAGGGAACTGGGATGTACTGGGAGGAAACTGGAATGTCGCAGTTGACACCCACTTTCCTCCCAGTTTCCTCCCAGTACATCCCAGTAAATCCCAGTTTGCTCCCAGTACATCCCAGTACATTCCAGTTCCGTTCCTGTACATCCCAATACATCCCAGTTCCATGCCAGTACATCCCAGTTCCCTACCAGTTCATCCCCGTACATCCCAATTCCCTCCCGGTTCGCTACCACTTCTTTCCCAGTGCCTCCCAATACATCCCAGTTCCGTCCCATTACATCCCAGTACATCCCAGGTCCCTCCCAGTACATCCCAGGTCCCTCCCAGTACATCCCAGGTCCCTCCCCGCTAATCCTAGGTCCCTCCCAGTACTGGGAGGGACCTGGGATGTACTGGGAGGCACTACAATGTGCGGGGATGCCCTGGGATGTACTGTGGAGGAACTAGGATGTACAGGCTTGTACTGGGTTGTACCGGGTGGAACTGGCAGGGATTTGGGATGTACCAGGATCTACTAGGATGTACTGGGAGGTAACTGTTATGTACTGGGAATGAACTGGGAGGGAACTGGGATGTACTGGGAGGGAACTGGGACGTACCGTGAGGACACTGGGATGTACTGGTATGTACTGGGAGGGAAGTGTTATGTACTGAGGGGAACTGGGACGTACTGGGATGTACTGGGAGGTAACTGTTGTGTACTGGGAGTGAACTGGGAGGGACCTGGGATGTACTGGAAGGCACTACAATGTGCGGGGATGCAAAGGGATGTACTGTGGAGGAACTAGGATGTACAGGCTTGTACTGGGTTGTACCGGGTGGAACTGGCAGGGATTTGAAATGTCCTAGTATCTACTAGGATGTACTGGGATGTACTGGGAGGTAACTGTTGTGTACTGGGAGTGAACTGGGAGGGAACTGTGAAGTACTGGGATGTACTTAGAGGGAACTGGGATGTACTGGGAGGGAACTGGGATGTACTGGGTGGAAAGTGTTGGGAATTGGGATTTACTGGGAGGGAACTGGGATGGACTGGGAGGGAACTGGGATGTAGTGGGACATACTGGGATGGAACTGGGATGTACTGGGGTGTACTGGGAGGGAATTGTTATGTACCGAGGGGGAACTGGGACGTACTGGGAGTGAACTGTGAAGTACTGGGATGTACTTAGAGGGAAGTGGGAGGGAACTTGAATGTAGTGGGAGGGTACTGGGACTTACTTGGAGGAAAGTGGCATGTACTGGGCTGTACTGGAATGGAACTGGGAGTGAACTGTGAGGGAACTGGGATGTACTGGGACGTACTGGGACAGACTGGGAGGGATCTGGGATGTACTGGGAGGGATCTGGGATGTACTGGGAGGCACTACAATGTGCGGGGATGCCCTGGGATGTACTGTGGAGGAACTAGGATGTACAGGCTTGTACTGGGTTGTACCGGGTGGAACTGGCAGGGATTTGGGATGTACCAGGATCTACTGGGATGTACTGGGAGGTAACTGTTATGTACTGGGAAGGAACAGGAAGGGAACTGGGATGTACTGGGAGGGAACTGGGACGTACTGTGAGGACACTGGGATGTACTGTTATGTACTGGGAGGGAAGTGTTATGTACTGAGGGGAACTGGGACGTACTGGGATGTACTGGGAGGGAACTGTGAAGTACTGGGATGTACTGGGAGTGAACTGGGAGGGAACTGGTATGTAGTAGGATGTACTGGGTGGGAACTGGGATGTACCGGGAGGGAACTGGTATGTACTGGGAGGGAACTGGGATGTACTGGGATGTAGTGGGAGGGAACTGGGAGGAAACTGGGATGTAGTGGGAGGGAACTGGGATGTACTGGGAGGGAACTGGGATGTACTGGGACATACTGGCAGGGAACTGGGATGTACTGGGAGGGGATTGGGACGGACTGGGAGGGAACTGGGATGTACTGGGCTGCACTGGTAGGGAACTGGGATGTACTGGGAGGAAACTGGAATGTCCCAGTTGACACCCACTTCCCTCCCAATGCCTCCCAGTATATCCCAGTTTCCTCCCAGTATATCCCAGTTTCCTCCCAGTACATCCCAGTAAATCCCAGCTCGCTGCCAGTACATGCCAATACATCGCTGTACATTCCAGTTCTGTTCCTGTACATCCCAATACATCCCCGTTCCATGCCAGTACATCCCAGTTTCCTGCCAGTTCATCCCCGTACATCCCAATTCCCTCCCGGTTCACTACCACTTCTTTCCCAGTGCCTCCCAATACATCCCAGTTCCGTCCCATTACATCCCAGTACATCCCAGTTCCCTCCCAGTACGTCCCAGTTCCCTCCCAGTACGTCCCAGTTCCCTCCCATTACATCCCAGGTCCCTCCCAGTACTGGGAGGGAGCTTGGATGTACTGGGAGGCACTACAATGTGCCGGGATGCCCTGGGATGTACTGTGGAGGAACTAGGATGTACAGGCTTGTACTGGGTTGTACCGGGTGGATCTGGCAGGGATTTGAAATGTCCTAGGATCTACTAGGATGTACTGGGAGGTAACTGTTATGTACTGGGAGTGAACTGGGAGGGAACTGGGATGTACTGGGAGGGAACTGGGACGTAGTGTGAGGACACTGGGATGTACTGTTATGTACTGGGAGGGAAGTGTTATGTACTGAGGGGAACTGGGACGTACTGGGATGTACTGGGAGGGAACTGTGAAGTACTGGGATGTACTGGGAGTGAACTGGGAGGGAACTGGTATGTAGTAGGATGTACTGGGTGGGAACTGGGATGTACCAGGATGTACCGGGATGTACTGGGAGGGAACTGGTATGTACTGGGAGGGAACTGGGATGTACTGGGATGTAGTGGGAGGGAACTGGGAGGGAACTGGGATGTAGTGGGAGGGAACTGGTATGTACTGGGAGGGAACTGGGATGTACTGGGACATACTGGCAGGGAACTGGGATGTACTGGGAGGGGATTGGGACGGACAGGGAGGGAACTGGGATGTACTGGGCTGCACTGGTAGGGAACTGGGATGTACTGGGAGGAAACTGGAATGTCCCAGTTGACACCCACTTCCCTCCCAATGCCTCCCAGTATATCCCAGTTTCCTCCCAGTATATCCCAGTTTCCTCCCAGTACATCCCAGTAAATCCAGCTTGCTGCCAGTACATGCCAATACATCGCCGTACATTCCAGTTCCGTTCCTGTACATCCCAATACATCCCCGTTCCATGCCAGTACATCCCAGTTTCCTACCAGTTCATCCCCGTACATCCCAATTCCCTCCCGGTTCACTACCACTTCTTTCCCAGTGCCTCCCAATACATCCCAGTTCCGTCCAATTACATCCCCGTACGTCCCAGTTCCCTCCCAGTACGTCCCAGTTCCCTCCCAGTACATCCCAGGTCCCTCCCAGTACTGGGAGGGAACTGGGATGTACTGGGAGGCACTACAATGTGCGGGGATGCCCTGGGATGTACTGTGGAGGAACTAGGATGTACAGGCTTGTACTGGGTTGTACCGGGTGGAACTGGCAGGGATTTGGGATGTACCAGGATCTACTGGGATGTACTGGGATGTACTGGGAGGTAACTGTTGTGTACTGGGAGTGAACTGGGAGGGAACTGGGATGTACTGTGAGGACACTGGGATGTACTGGTATGTACTGGGAGGGAAGTGTTATGTACTGAGGGGAACTGGGACGTACTGGGACGTGCTGGGAGGGAACTATGAAGTATTGGGATGTACTTAGAGGGAACTGGGATGTACTGGGAGGGAACTGGGAGTGAACTGGGAGGGAACTGTGAAGTACTGGGATGTACTTAGAGGGAACTGGGATGTACTGGGAGGGAACTGGGATGGACTGGGTGGAAAGTGTTGGGAATTGGGATTTAGTGGGAGGGAACTGGGATGGACTGGGAGGGAACTGGGATGTACTGGGGTGTACTGGGAGGGAACTGTGAAGTACTGGGATGTACTTAGAGGGAAGTGGGAGGGAACTTGGATGTAGTGGGCGGGAACTGGGATTTACTTGGAGGAAAGTGGCATGTACTGGGCTGTACTGGAATGGAACTGGGAGTGAACTGTGTGTGAACTGTGAGGGAACTGGGATGTACTGTGAGGGAACTGGGATGTACTGGGAGGCACTACAATGTGCGGGGATGCCCTGGGATGTACTGTGGAGGAACTAGGATGTACAGGCTTGTACTGGGTTGTACCGGGTGGAACTGGCAGGGATTTGGGATGTACCAGGATCTACTGGGATGTACTGGGAGGTAACTGTTGTGTACTGGGAGTGAACTGGGAGGGAACTGGGATGTACTGGGAGGGAACTGGGATGTACTGGGAGGGAACTGGGATGTACTGTGAGGACACTGGGATGTACTGGTATGTACTGGGAGGGAAGTGTTATGTACTGAGGGGAACTGGGACGTACTGGGACGTGCTGGGAGGGAACTATGAAGTATTGGGATGTACTTAGAGGGAACTGGGATGTACTGGGAGTGAACTGGGAGGGAACTGTGAAGTACTGGGATGTACTGGGAGGGAACTGGTATGTACTGGGAGGGAACTGGGATGTACTGGGTGGAAAGTGTTGGGAATTGGGATTTAGTGGGAGGGAACTGGGATGGACTGGGAGCGAACTGGGATGTAGTGGGACATACTGGGAGGGAACTGGGATGTACTGGGGTGTACTGGGAGGGAAGTGTTATGTACTGAGGGGAACTGGGACGTACTGGGATGTACTGGGAGGGAACTGTGAAGTACTGGGATGTACTGGGAGTGAACTGGGAGGGAACTGGTATGTAGTAGGATGTACTGGGAGGGAACTGGGATGTACTGGGAGGGAACTGGTATGTACTGGGAGGGAACTGGGATGTACTGGGATGTAGTGGGAGGGAACTGGCAGGGAACTGGGATGTAGTGGGAGGGAACTGGTATGTACTGGGAGGGAACTGGGATGTACTGGGACATACTGGCAGGGAACTGGGATGTACTGGGAGGGGATTGGGACGGACTGGGAGGGAACTGGGATGTACTGGGCTGCACTGGTAGGGAACTGGGATGTACTGGGAGGAAACTGGAATGTCCCAGTTGACACCCACTTCCCTCCCAATGCCTCCCAGTATATCCCAGTTTCCTCCCAGTATATCCCAGTTTCCTCCCAGTATATCCCAGTTTCCTCCCAGTACATCCCAGTAAATCCCAGTTTGCTCCCAGTACATCGCAGTACATTCCAGTTCTGTTCCTGTCCATCCCAATACATCCCCGTTCCATGCCAGTACATCCCAGTTTCCTACCAGTTCATCCCCGTACATCCCAATTCCCTCCCGGTTCACTACCACTTCTTTCCCAGTGCCTCCCAATACATCCCAGTTCCATCCCATTACATCCCAGTACATCCCAGTTCCCTCCCAGTACGTCCCAGTTCCCTCCCAGTACTGGGAGGGACCTGGGATGTACTGGGAGGCACTACAATGTGCGGGGATGCCCTGGGATGTACTGTGGAGGAACTAGGATGTACAGGCTTGTACTGGGTTGTACCGGGTGGAACTGGCATGGATTTGGGATGTACCAGGATCTACTGGGATGTACTGGGATGTACTGGGAGGTATCTGTTATGTACTGGGAGGGAACTGGGAGGGAACTGGGATGTACTGGGACGGACTGGGAGGGAACTGGGACGGACTGGGATGCACTGGTAGGGAACTGGGATGTACTGGGAGGAAACTGGAATGTCGCAGTTGACACCCACTTTCCTCCCAGTTTCCTCCCAGTACATCCCAGTAAATCCCAGTTTGCTCCCAGTACATCCCAGTACATTCCAGTTCCGTTCCTGTACATCCCAATACATCCCAGTTCCATGCCAGTACATCCCAGTTCCCTACCAGTTCATCCCCGTACATCCCAATTCCCTCCCGGTTCGCTACCACTTCTTTCCCAGTGCCTCCCAATACATCCCAGTTCCGTCCCATTACATCCCAGTACATCCCAGGTCCCTCCCAGTACATCCCAGGTCCCTCCCAGTACATCCCAGGTCCCTCCCCGCTAATCCTAGGTCCCTCCCAGTACTGGGAGGGACCTGGGATGTACTGGGAGGCACTACAATGTGCGGGGATGCCCTGGGATGTACTGTGGAGGAACTAGGATGTACAGGCTTGTACTGGGTTGTACCGGGTGGAACTGGCAGGGATTTGGGATGTACCAGGATCTACTAGGATGTACTGGGAGGTAACTGTTATGTACTGGGAATGAACTGGGAGGGAACTGGGATGTACTGGGAGGGAACTGGGACGTACCGTGAGGACACTGGGATGTACTGGTATGTACTGGGAGGGAAGTGTTATGTACTGAGGGGAACTGGGACGTACTGGGATGTACTGGGAGGTAACTGTTGTGTACTGGGAGTGAACTGGGAGGGACCTGGGATGTACTGGAAGGCACTACAATGTGCGGGGATGCAAAGGGATGTACTGTGGAGGAACTAGGATGTACAGGCTTGTACTGGGTTGTACCGGGTGGAACTGGCAGGGATTTGAAATGTCCTAGTATCTACTAGGATGTACTGGGATGTACTGGGAGGTAACTGTTGTGTACTGGGAGTGAACTGGGAGGGAACTGTGAAGTACTGGGATGTACTTAGAGGGAACTGGGATGTACTGGGAGGGAACTGGGATGTACTGGGTGGAAAGTGTTGGGAATTGGGATTTACTGGGAGGGAACTGGGATGGACTGGGAGGGAACTGGGATGTAGTGGGACATACTGGGATGGAACTGGGATGTACTGGGGTGTACTGGGAGGGAATTGTTATGTACCGAGGGGGAACTGGGACGTACTGGGAGTGAACTGTGAAGTACTGGGATGTACTTAGAGGGAAGTGGGAGGGAACTTGAATGTAGTGGGAGGGTACTGGGACTTACTTGGAGGAAAGTGGCATGTACTGGGCTGTACTGGAATGGAACTGGGAGTGAACTGTGAGGGAACTGGGATGTACTGGGACGTACTGGGACAGACTGGGAGGGATCTGGGATGTACTGGGAGGGATCTGGGATGTACTGGGAGGCACTACAATGTGCGGGGATGCCCTGGGATGTACTGTGGAGGAACTAGGATGTACAGGCTTGTACTGGGTTGTACCGGGTGGAACTGGCAGGGATTTGGGATGTACCAGGATCTACTGGGATGTACTGGGAGGTAACTGTTATGTACTGGGAAGGAACAGGAAGGGAACTGGGATGTACTGGGAGGGAACTGGGACGTACTGTGAGGACACTGGGATGTACTGTTATGTACTGGGAGGGAAGTGTTATGTACTGAGGGGAACTGGGACGTACTGGGATGTACTGGGAGGGAACTGTGAAGTACTGGGATGTACTGGGAGTGAACTGGGAGGGAACTGGTATGTAGTAGGATGTACTGGGTGGGAACTGGGATGTACCGGGAGGGAACTGGTATGTACTGGGAGGGAACTAGGATGTACTGGGATGTAGTGGGAGGGAACTGGGAGGAAACTGGGATGTAGTGGGAGGGAACTGGGATGTACTGGGAGGGAACTGGGATGTACTGGGACATACTGGCAGGGAACTGGGATGTACTGGGAGGGGATTGGGACGGACTGGGAGGGAACTGGGATGTACTGGGCTGCACTGGTAGGGAACTGGGATGTACTGGGAGGAAACTGGAATGTCCCAGTTGACACCCACTTCCCTCCCAATGCCTCCCAGTATATCCCAGTTTCCTCCCAGTATATCCCAGTTTCCTCCCAGTACATCCCAGTAAATCCCAGCTCGCTGCCAGTACATGCCAATACATCGCTGTACATTCCAGTTCTGTTCCTGTACATCCCAATACATCCCCGTTCTATGCCAGTACATCCCAGTTTCCTGCCAGTTCATCCCCGTACATCCCAATTCCCTCCCGGTTCACTACCACTTCTTTCCCAGTGCCTCCCAATACATCCCAGTTCCGTCCCATTACATCCCAGTACATCCCAGTTCCCTCCCAGTACGTCCCAGTTCCCTCCCAGTACGTCCCAGTTCCCTCCCATTACATCCCAGGTCCCTCCCAGTACTGGGAGGGACCTGGGATGTACTGGGAGGCACTACAATGTGCCGGGATGCCCTGGGATGTACTGTGGAGGAACTAGGATGTACAGGCTTGTACTGGGTTGTACCGGGTGGATCTGGCAGGGATTTGAAATGTCCTAGGATCTACTAGGATGTACTGGGAGGTAACTGTTATGTACTGGGAGTGAACTGGGAGGGAACTGGGATGTACTGGGAGGGAACTGGGACGTACTGTGAGGACACTGGGATGTACTGTTATATACTGGGAGGGAAGTGTTATGTACTGAGGGGAACTGGGACGTACTGGGATGTACTGGGAGGGAACTGTGAAGTACTGGGATGTACTGGGAGTGAACTGGGAGGGAACTGGTATGTAGTAGGATGTACTGGGTGGGAACTGGGATGTACCAGGATGTACCGGGATGTACTGGGAGGGAACTGGTATGTACTGGGAGGGAACTGGGATGTACTGGGTTGTAGTGGGAGGGAACTGGGATGTACTGGGAGCGAACTGGTATGTACTGGGAGGGAACTGGGATGTACTGGGACATACTGGCAGGGAACTGGGATGTACTGGGAGGGGATTGGGACGGACTGGGAGGGAACTGGGATGTACTGGGCTGCACTGGTAGGGAACTGGGATGTACTGGGAGGAAACTGGAATGTCCCAGTTGACACCCACTTCCCTCCCAATGCCTCCCAGTATATCCCAGTTTCCTCCCAGTATATCCCAGTTTCCTCCCAGTACATCCCAGTTTCCTCCCAGTACATCCCAGTAAATCCCAGCTCGCTCCCAGTACATGCCAATACATCGCTGTACATTCCAGTTCTGTTCCTGTACATCCCAATACATCCCCGTTCCATGCCAGTACATCCCAGTTTCCTACCAGTTCATCCCCGTACATCCCAGTTCCCTCCCGGTTCACTACCACTTCTTTCCCAGTGCCTCCCAATACATCCCAGTTCCGTCCCATTACATCCCAGTACGTCCCAGTTCCCTCCCAGTACATCCCAGTTCCCTCCCAGTACTGGGAGGGACCTGGGATGTACTGGGAGGCACTACAATGTGCGGGGATGCCCTGGGATGTACTGTGGAGGAACTAGGATGTACAGGCTTGTACTGGGTTGTACCGGGTGGAACTGGCAGGGATTTGGGATGTACCAGGATCTACTGGGATGTACTGGGAGGTAACTGTTGTGTACTGGGAGTGAACTGGGAGAGAACTGGGATGTACTGGGAGGGAACTGGGATGTACTGTGAGGACACTGGGATGTACTGGTATGTACTGGGAGGGAAGTGTTATGTACTGAGGGGAACTGGGACGTACTGGGACGTGCTGGGAGGGAACTATGAAGTATTGGGATGTACTTAGAGGGAACTGGGATGTACTGGGAGGGAACTGGGAGTGAACTGGGAGGGAACTGTGAAGTACTGGGATGTACTGGGAGGGAACTGGGATGTACTGGGAGGGAACTGAGATGTACTGGGTGGAAAGTGTTGGGAATTGGGATTTACTGGGAGGGAACTGGGATGGACTGGGAGGGAACTGGGATGTAGTGGGACATACTGGGAGGGAACTGGGATGTACTGGGGTGTACTGGGAGGGAACTGTTATGTACCGAGGGGGAACTGGGATGTACTGGGAGTGAACTGTGAAGTACTGGGATGTACTTAGAGGGAAGTGGGAGGGAACTTGGATGTAGTGGGAGGGAACTGGGGTTTACTTGGAGGAAAGTGGCATGTACTGGGCTGTACTGGAATGGAACTGGGAGTGAACTGTGTGTGAACTGTGAGGGAACTGGGATGTACTGTGAGGGAACTGGGATGTACTGGGATGTACTGGGACGGACTGGGAGGGAACTGGGAGGGACTGGGAGGGATCTGGGATGTACTGGGCTGCACTGGTAGGGAACTGGGATGTACTGGGAGGAAACTGGAATGTCCCAGTTGACACCCACTTCCCTCCCAGTGCCTCCCAGTATATCCCAGTTTCCTCCCAGTACATCCCAGTAAATCCCAGTTTGCTCCCAGTACATGCCAGTACATCGCAGTACATTCCAGTTCCGTTCCTGTACATCCCAATACATCCCCGTTCCATGCCAGTACATCCCAGTTCCCTACCAGTTCATCCCCGTACATCCCAATTCCCTCCCGGTTCACTACCACTTCTTTCCCAGTTCCGTCCCATTACATACCAGTTCCGTCCCATTACATCCCAGTTCCGTCCCATTACATCCCAGTACATCCCAGGTCCCTCCCAGTACGTCCCAGTTCCCTCCCAGTACATCCCAGGTCCCTCCCAGTACTGGGAGGGAACTGGGATGTACTGGGAGGCACTACAATGTGCGGGGATGCCCTGGGATGTACTGTGGAGGAACTAGGATGTACAGGCTTGTACTGGGTTGTACCGGGTGGAACTGGCAGGGATTTGGGATGTACCAGGATCTACTGGGATGTACTGGGAGGTAACTGTTATGTACTGGGAAGGAACAGGGAGGGAACTGGGATGTACTGGTAGGGAACTGGGATGTACTGTGAGGGAACTGGGACGTACCGTGAGGACACTGGGATGTACTGGTATGTACTGGGAGGGAAGTGTTATGTACTGAGGGGAACTGGGACGTACTGGGATGTACTGGGAGGGAACTGTGAAGTACTGGGATGTACTGGGAGTGAACTGGGAGGGAACTGGTATGTAGTAGGATGTACTGGGTGGGAACTGGGATGTACCAGGATGTACTGGGATGTAGTGGGAGGGAACTGGTATGTAGTGGGAGGGAACTGGGATGTACTGGGATGTAGTGGGAGGGAACTGGGAGGGAACTGGTATGTACTGGGAGGGAACTGGGATGTACTGGGAGGGAACTGGGATGTACTGGGACATACTGGCAGGGAACTGGGATGTACTGGGAGGGGATTGGGACGGACTGGGAGGGAACTGGGATGTACTGGGCTGCACTGGTAGGGAACTGGGATGTACTGGGAGGAAACTGGAATGTCCCAGTTGACACCCACTTCCCTCCCAATGCCTCCCAGTATATCCCAGTTTCCTCCCAGTATATCCCAGTTTCCTCCCAGTACATCCCAGTAAATCCCAGCTCGCTGCCAGTACATGCCAATACATCGCTGTACATTCCAGTTCTGTTCCTGTACATCCCAGTACATCCCCGTTCCATGCCAGTACATCCCAGTTTCCTACCAGTTCATCCCCGTACATCCCAATTCCCTCCCGGTTCACTACCACTTCTTTCCCAGTGCCTCCCAATACATCCCAGTTCCGTCCCATTACATCCCAGTACATCCCAGTTCCCTCCCAGTACATCCCAGGTCCCTCCCAGTACTGGGAGGGAACTGGGATGTACTGGGAGGCACTACAATGTGCGGGGATGCCCTGGGATGTACTGTGGAGGAACTAGGATGTACAGGCTTGTACTGGGTTGTACCGGGTGGAACTGGCATGGATTTGGGATGTACCAGGATCTACTGGGATGTACTGGGAGGTAACTGTTATGTACTGGGAGTGAACTGGGAGAGAACTGGGACGTACTGGTAGGGAACTGGGATGTACTGTGAGGGAACTGGGACGTACTGTGAGGACACTGGGATGTACTGTTATGTACTGGGAGGGAAGTGTTATGTACTGAGGGGAACTGGTGCGTACTGGGATGTACTGGGATGGAACTGTGAAGTACTGGGATGTACTGGGAGTGAACTGGGAGGGAACTGGTATGTAGTAGGATGTACTGGGTGGGAACTGGGATGTACCAGGATGTACTGGTATGTACTGGGAGGGAACTGGGATGTAGTGGGAGGGAACTGGTATGTACTGGGAGGGAACTGGGATGTACTGGGACATACTGGCAGGGAATTGGGATGTACTGGGAGGGGATTGGGATGTACTGGGAGGGAACTTGGATGTATTGGGAGGGAAGTGTTATGTACCAAGGGGGAACTGGGACGTACTGGGATGTAGTGGGAGTGAACTGTGAAGTACTGGGATGTACTGTGAGGGAACTGGGATGTACTGGGAGGGAACTTTAAAGTACTGGGATGTACTTAGAGGAAACTGGGAGGCAACTGGCATGTACTGGGATGTACTGGAATGGAACTGGGAGTGAACTGTGTGTGAACTGGGATGTACTGGGATGTACTGTGAGGGAACTGGGATGTACTGGGATGTACTGGGAGGGACTGGGAGGGATCTGGGATGTACTGGGCTGCACTGGTAGGGAACTGGGATGTACTGGGAGGAAACTGGAATGTCCCAGTTGACACCCACTTCCCTCCCAGTTTCCTCCCAGTATATCCCAGTTTCCTCCCAGTATATCCCAGTTTCCTCCCAGTACATCCCAGTAAATCCCAGTTCGCTCCCAGTACATCCCAATACATCGCCGTACATTCCAGTTCCGTTCCTGTCCATCCCAATACATCCCCGTTCCATGCCAGTACATCCCAGTTTCCTACCAGTTCATCCCCGTACATCCCAATTCCCTCCCGGTTCACTACCACTTCTTTCCCAGTGCCTCCCAATACATCCCAGTTCCGTCCCATTACATCCCAGTACATCCCAGTTCCCTCCCAGTACATCCCAGTTCCCTCCCAGTACTGGGAGGGAACTGGGACGTACTGTGAGGACACTGGGATGTACTGTTATGTACTGGGAGGGAAGTGTTATGTACTGAGGGGAACTGGGACGTACTGGGATGTACTGGGAGGGAACTGTGAAGTACTGGGATGTACTGGGAGTGAACTGGGAGGGAACTGGTATGTAGTAGGATGTACTGGGTGGGAACTGGGATGTACCAGGATGTACTGGGAGGGAACTGGGATTTACTGGGAGGGAACTGGGATGTACTGGGACATACTGGCAGGGAACTGGGATGTACTGGGAGGGGATTGGGACGGACTGGGAGGGAACTGGGATGTACTGGGAGGGATCTGGGATGTACTGGGCTGCACTGGTAGGGAACTGGGATGTACTGGGAGGAAACTGGAATGTCCCAGTTGACACCCACTTCCCTCCCAGTGCCTCCCAGTATATCCCAGTTTCCTCCCAGTACATCCCAGTAAATCCCAGTTTGCTCCCAGTACATCCCAGTACATCGCAGTACATTCCAGTTCCGTTCCTGTACATCCCAATACATCACCATTCCATGCCAGTACATCCCAGTTCCCTACCAGTTCATCCCCGTACATCCCAATTCCCTCCCGGTTCACTACCACTTCTTTCCCAGTTCCGTCCCATTACATCCCAGTTCCGTCCCATCACATCCCAGTACATCCCAGTTCCCTCCCAGTACATCCCAGGTCCCTCCCAGTACTGGGAGGGACCTGGGATGTACTGGGAGGCACTACAATGTGCGGGGATGCCCTGGGATGTACTGTGGAGGAACTAGGATGTACAGGCTTGTACTGGGTTGTACCGGGTGGAACTGGCAGGGATTTGGGATGTACCAGGATCTACTGGGATGTACTGGGAGGTAACTGTTATGTACTGGGAAGGAACAGGGAGGGAACTGGGATGTACTGGGAGGGAACTGGGATGTACTGTGAGGGAACTGGGACGTACTGTGAGGACACTGGGATGTACTGGTATGTACTGGGAGGGAAGTGTTATGTACTGAGGGGAACTGGGACGTACTGGGATGTACTGGGAGGGAACTGTGAAGTACTGGGATGTACTGGGAGTGAACTGGGAGGGAACTGGTATGTAGTAGGATGTACTGGGTGGGAACTGGGATGTACCGGGAGGGAACTGGTATGTACTGGGAGGGAACTGGGATGTACTGGGAGGCACTACAATGTGCGGGGATGTCCTGGGATGTACCGTGGAGGAACTAGGATGTACAGGCTTGTACTGGGTTGTACCGGGTTGAACTGGCAGGGATTTGGGATGTACCAGGATCTACTGGGATGTACTGGGATGTACTGGGAGGTAACTGTTGTGTACTGGGAGTGAACTGGGAGGGACCTGGGATGTACTGGAAGGCACTACAATGTGCGGGGATGCACAGGGATGTACTGTGGAGGAACTAGGATGTACAGGCTTGTACTGGGTTGTACCAGGTGGAACTGGCAGGGATTTGAAATGTCCTAGTATCTACTAGGATGTACTGGGATGTACTGGGAGGTAACTGTTGTGTACTGGGAGTGAACTGGGAGGGAACTGTGAAGTACTGGGATGTACTTAGAGGGAACTGGGATGTACTGGGAGGGAACTGGGATGTACTGGGTGGAAAGTGTTGGGAATTGGGATTTACTGGGAGGGAACTGGGATGGACTGGGAGGGAACTGGGATGTAGTGGGACATACTGGGAGGGAACTGGGATGTACTGGGGTGTACTGGGATGTACTGGGGTGTACTGGGAGGGAATTGTTATGTACCGAGGGGGAACTGGGATGTACTGGGAGTGAACTGTGAAGTACTGGGATGTACTTAGAGGGAAGTGGGAGGGAACTTGAATGTAGTGGGAGGGTACTGGGATTTACTTGGAGGAAAGTGGCATGTACTGGGCTGTACTGGAATGGAACTGGGAGTGAACTGTGTGTGAACTGTGAGGGAACTGGGATGTACTGTGAGGGAACTGGGATGTACTGGGACGTACTGGGACAGACTGGGACGGATCTGGGATGTACTGGGAGGGATCTGGGATGTACTGGGAGGCACTACAATGTGCGGGGATGCCCTGGGATGTACTGTGGAGGAACTAGGATGTACAGGCTTGTACTGGGTTGTACCGGGTGGAACTGGCAGGGATTTGGGATGTACCAGGATCTACTGGGATGTACTGGGAGGTAACTGTTATGTACTGGGAAGGAACAGGGAGGGAACTGGGATGTACTGGTAGGGAACTGGGATGTACTGTGAGGGAACTGGGACGTACCGTGAGGACACTGGGATGTACTGGTATGTACTGGGAGGGAAGTGTTATGTACTGAGGGGAACTGGGACGTACTGGGATGTACTGGGAGGGAACTGTGAAGTACTGGGATGTACTGGGAGTGAACTGGGAGGGAACTGGTATGTAGTAGGATGTACTGGGTGGGAACTGGGATGTACTGGGATGTAGTGGGAGGGAACTGGTATGTACTGGGAGCGAACTGGGATTTACTGGGAGGGAACTGGGATGTACTGGGACATACTGGCAGGGAACTGGGATGTACTGGGAGGGGATTGGGACGGACTGGGAGGGAACTGGGATGTACTGGGCTGCACTGGTAGGGAACTGGGATGTACTGGGAGGAAACTGGAATGTCCCAGTTGACACCCACTTCCCTCCCAATGCCTCCCAGTATATCCCAGTTTCCTCCCAGTATATCCCAGTTTCCTCCCAGTACATCCCAGTAAATCCCAGCTCGCTGCCAGTACATGCCAATACATCGCTGTACATTCCAGTTCCGTTCCTGTACATCCCAATACATCCCCGTTCCATGCCAGTACATCCCAGTTCCCTACCAGTTCATCCCCGTACATCCCAATTCCCTCCCGGTTCACTACCACTTCTTTCCCAGTGCCTCCCAATACATCCCAGTTCCGTCCCATTACATCCCAGTTCTGTCCCAGGTCCCTCCCAGTACATCCCAGTTCCCTCCCAGTACATCCCAGGTCCCTCCCAGTACATCCCAGTTCCCTCCCAGTACTGGGAGGGACCTGGGATGTACTGGGAGGCACTACAATGTGCGGGGATGCCCTGGGATGTACTGTGGAGGAACTAGGATGTACAGGCTTGTACTGGGTTGTACCGGGTGGAACTGGCAGGGATTTGGGATGTACCAGGATCTACTGGGATGTACTGGGATGTACTGGGAGGTAACTGTTATGTACTGGGAGTGAACTGGGAGGGAACTGGGACGTACTGGTAGGGAACTGGGATGTACTGTGAGGGAACTGGGACGTACTGTGAGGACACTGGGATGTACTGGTATGTACTGGGAGGGAAGTGTTATGTACTGAGGGGAACTGGTGTGTACTGGGATGTACTGGGATGGAACTGTGAAGTACTGGGATGTACTGGGAGTGAACTGGGAGGGAACTGGTATGTAGTAGGATGTACTGGGTGGGAACTGGGATGTACCAGGATGTACTGGGATGTACTGGGAGGGAACTGGTATGTACTGGGAGGGAACTGGGATGTAGTGGGAGGGAACTGGTATGTACTGGGAGGGAACTGGGATGTACTGGGACATACTGGCAGGGAACTGGGATGTACTGGGCGGGAACTTGGATGTATTGGGAGGGAAGTGTTATGTACCAAGGGGGAACTGGGACGTACTGGGATGTAGTGGGAGTGAACTGTGAAGTACTGGGATGTACTGTGAGGGAACTGGGATGTACTGGGAGGGAACTTTAAAGTACTGGGATGTACTTAGAGGAAACTGGGAGGCAACTGGCATGTACTGGGATGTACTGGAATGGAACTGGGAGTGAACTGTGTGTGAACTGGTAGGGAACTGGGATGTACTGTGAGGGAACTGGGATGTACTGGGATGTACTGGGACGGACTGGGAGGGATCTGGGATGTACTGGGCTGCACTGGTAGGGAACTGGGATGTACTGGGAGGAAACTGGAATGTCCCAGTTGACACCCACTTCCCTCCCAGTTTCCTCCCAGTATATCCCAGTTTCCTCCCAGTATATCCCAGTTTCCTCCCAGTACATCCCAGTAAATCCCAGTTCGCTCCCAGTACATCCCAGTACATCGCAGTACATTCCAGTTCCGTTCCTGTACATCCCAATACATCCCCACTCCATGCCAGTACATCCCAGTTCCCTACCAGTTCATCCCCGTACATCCCAATTCCCTCCCGGTTCACTACCACTTCTTTCCCAGTTCCGTCCCATTACATCCCAGTTCCGTCCCATTACATCCCAGTACATCCCAGGTCCCTCCCAGTACGTCCCAGTTCCCTCCCAGTACATCCCAGGTCCCTCCCAGTACTGGGAGGGAACTGGGATGTACTGGGAGGCACTACAATGTGCGGGGATGCCCTGGGATGTACTGTGGAGGAACTAGGATGTACAGGCTTGTACTGGGTTGTACCGGGTGGAACTGGCAGGGATTTGGGATGTACCAGGATCTACTGGGATGTACTGGGAGGTAACTGTTATGTACTGGGAAGGAACAGGGAGGGAACTGGGATGTACTGGTAGGGAACTGGGATGTACTGTGAGGGAACTGGGACGTACTGTGAGGACACTGGGATGTACTGGTATGTACTGGGAGGGAAGTGTTATGTACTGAGGGGAACTGGGACGTACTGGGATGTACTGGGAGGGAACTGTGAAGTACTGGGATGTACTGGGAGTGAACTGGGAGGGAACTGGTATGTAGTAGGATGTACCGGGAGGGAACTGGGATGTACCGGGAGGGAACTGGTATGTACTGGGAGGGAACTGGTATGTACTGGGAGGGAACTGGGATGTACTGGGATGTAGTGGGAGGGAACTGGGAGGGAACTGGTATGTACTGGGAGGGAACTGGGATGTACTGGGAGGGAACTGGGATGTACTGGGACATACTGGCAGGGAACTGGGATGTACTGGGAGGGGATTGGGACGGACTGGGAGGGAACTGGGATGTACTGGGCTGCACTGGTAGGGAACTGGGATGTACTGGGAGGAAACTGGAATGTCCCAGTTGACACCCACTTCCCTCCCAATGCCTCCCAGTATATCCCAGTTTCCTCCCAATATATCCCAGTTTCCTCCCAGTACATCCCAGTAAATCCCAGCTCGCTGCCAGTACATGCCAATACATTGCTGTACATTCCAGTTCTGTTCCAGTACATCCCAATACATCCCCGTTCCATGCCAGTACATCCCAGTTTCCTACCAGTTCATCCCCGTACATCCCAATTCCCTCCCGGTTCACTACCAGTTCTTTCCCAGTGCCTCCCAATACATCCCAGTTCCGTCCCATTACATCCCAGTTCCGTCCCAGTTCCCTCCCAGTACATCCCAGGTCCCTCCCAGTACATCCCAGTTCCCTCCCAGTACTGGGAGGGAACTGGGATGTACTGGGAGGCACTACAATGTGCGGGGATGCCCTGGGATGTACTGTGGAGGAACTAGGATGTACAGGCTTGTACTGGGTTGTACCGGGTGGAACTGGCATGGATTTGGGATGTACCAGGATCTACTGGGATGTACTGGGAGGTAACTGTTATGTACTGGGAGTGAACTGGGAGGGAACTGGGACGTACTGGTAGGGAACTGGGATGTACTGTGAGGGAACTGGGACGTACTGTGAGGACACTGGGATGTACTGTTATGTACTGGGAGGGAAGTGTTATGTACTGAGGGGAACTGGTGCGTACTGGGATGTACTGGGATGGAACTGTGAAGTACTGGGATGTACTGGGAGTGAACTGGGAGGGAACTGGTATGTAGTAGGATGTACTGGGTGGGAACTGGGATGTACCAGGATGTACTGGGATGTACTGGGAGGGAACTGGTATGTACTGGGAGGGAACTGGCATGTAGTGGGAGGGAACTGGGAGGGAACTGGGATGTACTGGGAGGGAACTGGGATGTACTGGGAGGGAACTGGGATGTACTGGGACATACTGGCAGGGAACTGGGATGTACTGGGAGGGGATTGGGACGGACTGGGAGGGAACTGGGATGTACTGGGCTGCACTGGTAGGGAACTGGGATGTACTGGGAGGAAACTGGAATGTCCCAGTTGACACCCACTTCCCTCCCAATGCCTCCCAGTATATCCCAGTTTCCTCCCAGTATATCCCAGTTTCCTCCCAGTACATCCCAGTAAATCCCAGCTCGCTGCCAGTACATGCCAATACATTGCTGTACATTCCAGTTCTGTTCCTGTACATCCCAATACATCCCCGTTCCATGCCAGTACATCCCAGTTCCCTACCAGTTCATCCCCGTACATCCCAATTCCCTCCCGGTTCACTACCACTTCTTTCCCAGTTCGGTCCATTACATCCCAGTTCCGTCCCATTACATCCCAGTACATCCCAGTTCCCTCCCAGTACGTCCCAGGTCCCTCCCAGTACATCCCAGGTCCCTCCCAGTACTGGGAGGGAACTGGGATGTACTGGGAGGCACTACAATGTGCGGGGATGCCCTGGGATGTACTGTGGAGGAACTAGGATGTACAGGCTTGTACTGGGTTGTACCGGGTGGAACTGGCAGGGATTTGGGATGTACCAGGATCTACTGGGATGTACTGGGAGGTAACTGTTATGTACTGGGAAGGAACAGGGAGGGAACTGGGATGTACTGGTAGGGAACTGGGATGTACTGTGAGGGAACTGGGACGTACCGTGAGGACACTGGGATGTACTGGTATGTACTGGGAGGGAAGTGTTATGTACTGAGGGGAACTGGGACGTACTGGGATGTACTGGGAGGGAACTGTGAAGTACTGGGATGTACTGGGAGTGAACTGGGAGGGAACTGGTATGTAGTAGGATGTACTGGGTGGGAACTGGGATGTACCAGGATGTACTGGGATGTACTGGGAGGGAACTGGTATGTACTGGGAGGGAACTGGGATGTACTGGGCTGCACTGGTAGGGAACTGGGATGTACTGGGAGGAAACTGGAATGTCCCAGTTGACACCCACTTCCCTCCCAATGCCTCCCAGTATATCCCAGTTCGCTCCCAGTACATCGCAGTACATTCCAGTTCCGTTCCTGTACATCCCAATACATCCCCGTTCCATGCCAGTACATCCCAGTTCCCTACCAGTTCATCCCCGTACATCCCAATTCCCTCCCGGTTCACTACCAGTTCTTTCCCAGTGCCTCCCAATACATCCCAGTTCCGTCCCATTACATCCCAGTACATCCCAGTTCCCTCCCAGTACATCCCAGGTCCCTCCCAGTACATCCCAGTTCCCTCCCAGTACTGGGAGGGAACTGGGATGTACTGGGAGGCACTACAATGTGCGGGGATCCCCTGGGATGTACTGTGGAGGAACTAGGATGTACAGGCTTGTACTGGGTTGTACCGGGTGGAACTGGCATGGATTTGGGATATACCAGGATCTACTGGGATGTACTGGGAGGTTACTGTTATGTACTGGGAGTGAACTGGGAGGGAAGTGGGACGTACTGGTAGGGAACTGGGATGTACTGTGAGGGAACTGGGACGTACTGTGAGGACACTGGGATGTACTGTTATGTACTGGGAGGGAAGTGTTATGTACTGAGGGGAACTGGTGCGTACTGGGATGTACTGGGATGGAACTGTGAAGTACTGGGATGTACTGGGAGTGAACTGGGAGGGAACTGGTATGTAGTAGGATGTACTGGGTGGGAACTGGGATGTACCAGGATGTACTGGGATGTACTGGGAGGGAACTGGGATGTACTGGGAGGGAACTGGGATGTAGTGGGAGGGAACTGGGAGGGAACTGGGATGTACTGGGAGGGAACTGGTATGTACTGGGAGGGAACTGGGATGTACTGGGACATACTGGCAGGGAACTGGGATGTACTGGGAGGGGATTGGGATGTACTGGGCGGGAACTTGGATGTATTGGGAGGGAAGTGTTATGTACCAAGGGGGAACTGGGACGTACTGGGATGTAGTGGGAGTGAACTGTGAAGTACTGGGATGTACTGTGAGGGAACTGGGATGTACTGGGAGGGAACTTTAAAGTACTGGGATGTACTTAGATGAAACTGGGAGGCAACTGGCATGTACTGGGATGTACTGGAATGGAACTGGGAGTGAACTGTGTGTGAACTGGGAGGGAACTGGGATGTACTGTGAGGGAACTGGGATGTACTGGGATGTACTGGGAGGGACTGGGAGGGATCTGGGATGTACTGGGCTGCACTGGTAGGGAACTGGGATGTACTGGGAGGAAACTGGAATGTCCCAGTTGACACCCACTTCCCTCCCAGTTTCCTCCCAGTATATCCCAGTTTCCTCCCAGTATATCCCAGTTTCCTCCCAGTACATCCCAGTAAATCCCAGTTCGCTCCCAGTACATCCCAATACATCGTCGTACATTCCAGTTCCGTTCCTGTACATCCCAATACATCCCCGTTCCATGCCAGTACATCCCAGTTTCCTACCAGTTCATCCCCGTACATCCCAATTCCCTCCCGGTTCACTACCACTTCTTTCCCAGTGCCTCCCAATACATCCCAGTTCCGTCCCATTACATCCCAGTACATCCCAGTTCCCTCCCAGTACATCCCAGTTCCCTCCCAGTACTGGGTGGGAACTGGGACGTACTGTGAGGACACTGGGATGTACTGGTATGTACTGGGAGGGAAGTGTTATGTACTGAGGGGAACTGGGATGTACTGGGATGTACTGGGAGGGAACTGGGAGGGAACTGGTATGTAGTAGGATGTACTGGGTGGGAACTGGGATGTACCAGGATGTACTGGGATGTACTGGGAGGGAACTGGTATGTACTGGGAGGGAACTGGGATGTACTGGGATGTAGTGGGAGGGAACTGGGAGGGAACTGGGATGTACTGGGAGGGAACTGGGATGTACTGGGAGGGAACTGGGATGTACTGGGACATACTGGCAGGGAACTGGGATGTACTGGGAGGGGATTGGGACAGACTGGGAGGGAACTGGGATGTACTGGGCTGCACTGGTAGGGAACTGGGATGTACTGGGAGGAAACTGGAATGTCCCAGTTGACACCCACTTCCCTCCCAATGCCTCCCAGTATATCCCAGTTTCCTCCCAGTATATCCCAGTTTCCTCCCAGTATATCCCAGTTTCCTCCCAGTACATCCCAGTAAATCCCAGCTCGCTGCCAGTACATGCCAATACATTGCTGTACATTCCAGTTCTGTTCCTGTACATCCCAATACATCCCCGTTCCATGCCAGTACATCCCAGTTCCCTACCACTTCATCCCCGTACATCCCAATTCCCTCCCGGTTCACTACCACTTCTTTCCCAGTTCGGTCCATTACATCCCAGTTCCGTCCCATTACATCCCAGTACATCCCAGTTCCCTCCCAGTACATCCCAGGTCCCTCCCAGTACATCCCAGGTCCCTCCCAGTACTGGGAGGGAACTGGGATGTACTGGGAGGCACTACAATGTGCGGGGATGCCCTGGGATGTACTGTGGAGGAACTAGGATGTACAGGCTTGTACTGGGTTGTACCGGGTGGAACTGGCATGGATTTGGGATGTACCAGGATCTACTGGGATGTACTGGGAGGTAACTGTTATGTACTGGGAAGGAACAGGGAGGGAACTGGGATGTACTGGTAGGGAACTGGGATGTACTGTGAGGGAACTGGGACGTACTGTGAGGACACTGGGATGTACTGGTATGTACTGGGAGGGAAGTGTTATGTACTGAGGGGAACTGGGACGTACTGGGATGTACTGGGAGGGAACTGTGAAGTACTGGGATGTACTGGGAGTGAACTGGGAGGGAACTGGTATGTAGTAGGATGTACTGGGTGGGAACTGGGATGTACCAGGATGTACTGGGATGTACTGGGAGGGAACTGGTATGTACTGGGAGGGAACTGGGATGTACTGGGACATACTGGCAGGGAACTGGGATGTACTGGGAGGGGATTGGGACGGACTGGGAGGGAACTGGGATGTACTGGGCTGCACTGGTAGGGAACTGGGATGTACTGGGAGTAAACTGGAATGTCCCAGTTGACACCCACTTCCCTCCCAGGTTCCTCCCAGTATATCCCAGTTTCCTCCCAGTATATCCCAGTTTCCTCCCAGTACATCCCAGTAAATCCCAGTTCGCTCCCAGTACATCGCAGTACATCGCTGTACATTCCAGTTCCGTTCCTGTACATCCCAATACATCCCCGTTCCATGCCAGTACATCCCAGTTCCCTACCAGTTCATCCCCGTACATCCCAATTCCCTCCCGGTTCACTACCACTTCTTTCCCAGTTCCGTCCCATTACATCCCAGTTCCGTCCCATTACATCCCAGTACATCCCAGGTCCCTCCCAGTACGTCCCAGTTCCCTCCCAGTACATCCCAGGTCCCTCCCAGTACTGGGAGGGAACTGGGATGTACTGGGAGGCACTACAATGTGCGGGGATGCCCTGGGATGTACTGTGGAGGAACTAGGATGTACAGGCTTGTACTGGCTTGTACCGGGTGGAACTGGCAGGGATTTGGGATGTACCAGGATCTACTGGGATGTACTGGGAGGTAACTGTTATGTACTGGGAAGGAACAGGGAGGGAACTGGGATGTACTGGTAGGGAACTGGGATGTACTGTGAGGGAACTGGGACGTACCGTGAGGACACTGGGATGTACTGGTATGTACTGGGAGGGAAGTGTTATGTACTGAGGGGAACTGGGACGTACTGGGATGTACTGGGAGGGAACTGTGAAGTACTGGGATGTACTGGGAGTGAACTGGGAGGGAACTGGTATGTAGTAGGATGTACTGGGTGGGAACTGGGATGTACCGGGAGGGAACTGGTATGTACTGGGAGGGAACTGGTATGTAGTGGGAGGGAACTGGGATGTACTGGGATGTAGTGGGAGGGAACTGGGAGGGAACTGGGATGTACTGGGAGCGAACTGGTATGTACTGGGAGGGAACTGGGATGTACTGGGACATACTGGCAGGGAACTGGGATGTACTGGGAGGGGATTGGGACGGACTGGGAGGGAACTGGGATGTACTGGGCTGCACTGGTAGGGAACTGGGATGTACTGGGAGGAAACTGGAATGTCCCAGTTGACACCCACTTCCCTCCCAATGCCTCCCGGTATATCCCAGTTTCCTCCCAGTATATCCCAGTTTCCTCCCAGTACATCCCAGTAAATCCCAGCTCGCTGCCAGTACATGCCAATACATCGCTGTACATTCCAGTTCCGTTCCTGTACATCCCAATACATCCCCGTTCCATGCCAGTACATCCCAGTTCCCTACCAGTTCATCCCAGTACATCCCAGTTCCCTCCCGGTTCACTACCACTTCTTTCCCAGTTCCGTCCCATTACATACCAGTTCCGTCCCATTACATCCCAGTTCCGTCCCATTACATCCCAGTACATCCCAGGTCCCTCCCAGTACGTCCCAGTTCCCTCCCAGTACATCCCAGGTCCCTCCCAGTACTGGGAGGGAACTGGGATGTACTGGGAGGCACTACAATGTGCGGGGATGCCCTGGGATGTACTGTGGAGGAACTAGGATGTACAGGCTTGTACTGGGTTGTACCGGGTGGAACTGGCAGGGATTTGGGATGTACCAGGATCTACTGGGATGTACTGGGAGGTAACTGTTATGTACTGGGAAGGAACAGGGAGGTAACTGGGATGTACTGGTAGGGAACTGGGATGTACTGTGAGGGAACTGGGACGTACCGTGAGGACACTGGGATGTACTGGTATGTACTGGGAGGGAAGTGTTATGTACTGAGGGGAACTGGGACGTACTGGGATGTACTGGGAGGGAACTGTGAAGTACTGGGATGTACTGGGAGTGAACTGGGAGAGAACTGGTATGTAGTAGGATGTATTGGGTGGGAACTGGGATGTACCAGGATGTACTGGGATGTACTGGGAGGGAACTAGTATGTAGTGGGAGGGAACTGGGATGTACTGGGATGTAGTGGGAGGGAACTGGGAGGGAACTGGGATGTAGTGGGAGGGAACTGGTATGTACTGGGAGGGAACTGGGATGTACTGGGACATACTGGCAGGGAACTGGGATGTACTGGGAGGGGATTGGGACGGACTGGGAGGGAACTGGGATGTACTGGGCTGCACTGGTAGGGAACTGGGATGTACTGGGAGGAAACTGGAATGTCCCAGTTGACGCCCACTTCCCTCCCAATGCCTCCCAGTATATCCCAGTTTCCTCCCAGTATATCCCAGTTTCCTCCCAGTACATCCCAGTAAATCCCAGTTCGCTCCCAGTACATCGCAGTACATTCCAGTTCCGTTCCTGTACATCCCAATACATCCCCGTTCCATGCCAGTACATCCCAGTTTCCTACCAGTTCATCCCCGTACATCCCAATTCCCTCCCGGTTCACTACCACTTCTTTCCCAGTGCCTCCCAATACATCCCAGTTCCGTCCCATTACATCCCAGTACATCCCAGTTCCCTCCCAGTACATCCCAGGTCCCTCCTACTGGGAGGGACCTGGGATGTACTGGGAGGCACTACAATGTGCGGGGATGCCCTGGGATGTACTGTGGAGGAACTAGGATGTACAGGCTTGTACTGGGTTGTACCGGGTGGAACTGGCAGGGATTTGGGATGTACCAGGATCTACTGGGATGTACTGGGAGGTAACTGTTATGTACTGGGAGTGAACTAGGAGGGAACTGGGACGTACTGGTAGGGAACTGGGATGTACTGTGAGGGAACTGGGACGTACTGTGAGGACACTGGGATGTACTGTTATGTACTGGGAGGGAAGTGTTATGTACTCAGGGGAACTGGGACGTACTGGGATGTACTGGGAGGGAACTGTGAAGTACTGGGATGTACTGGGAGTGAACTGGGAGGGAACTGGTATGTAGTAGGATGTACTGGGTGGGAACTGGGATGTACCGGGAGGGAACTGGGATGTACTGGGAGGGAACTGGTATGTACTGGGAGGGAACTGGGATGTACTGGGATGTAGTGGGAGGGAACTGGGAGGAAACTGGGATGTACTGGGAGGGAACTGGTATGTACTGGGAGGGAACTGGGATGTACTGGGACATACTGGCAGGGAACTGGGATGTACTGGGAGGGGATAGGGACGGACTGGGAGGGAACTGGGATGTACTGGGCTGCACTGGTAGGGAACTGGGATGTACTGGGAGGAAACTGGAATGTCCCAGTTGACACCCACTTCCCTCCCAATGCCTCCCAGTATATCCCAGTTTCCTCCCAGTATATCCCAGTTTCCTCCCAGTACATCCCAGTAAATCCCAGCTCGCTGCCTGTACATGCCAATACATCGCTGTACATTCCAGTTCTGTTCCTGTACATCCCAATACATCCCCGTTCCATGCCAGTACATCCCAGTTCCCTACCAGTTCATCCCCGTACATCCCAGTTCCCTCCCGGTTCACTACCACTTCTTTCCCAGTGCCTCCCAATACATCCCAGTTCCGTCCCATTACATCCCAGTACATCCCAGTTCCCTCCCAGTACATCTCAGGTCCCTCCCAGTACTGGGAGGGAACTGGGATGTACTGGGAGGCACTACAATGTGCGGGGATGCCCTGGGATGTACCGTGGAGGAACTAGGATGTACAGGCTTGTACTGGGTTGTACCGGGTGGAACTGGCAGGGATTTGAAATGTCCTAGGATCTACTAGGATGTACTGGGATGTACTGGGAGGTAACTGTTGTGTACTGGGAGTGAACTGGGAGAGAACTGGGATGTACTGGGAGGGAACTGGGATGTACTGTGAGGACACTGGGATGTACTGGTATGTACTGGGAGGGAAGTGTTATGTACTGAGGGGAACTGGGACGTACTGGGACGTGCTGGGAGGGAACTATGAAGTATTGGGATGTACTTAGAGGGAACTGGGATGTACTGGGAGGGAACTGGGAGGGAACTGGGAGGGAACTGTGAAGTACTGGGATGTACTGGGAGGGAACTGGTATGTACTGGGAGGGAACTGGGATGTACTGGGTGGAAAGTGTTGGGAATTGGGATTTACTGGGAGGGAACTGGGATGGACTGGGAGGGAACTGGGATGTAGTGGGACATACTGGGAGGGAACTGGGATGTACTGGGGTGTACTGGGAGGGAACTGTTATGTACCGAGGGGGAACTGGGATGTACTGGGAGTGAACTGTGAAGTACTGGGATGTACTTAGAGGGAAGTGGGAGGGAACTTGGATGTAGTGGGAGGGAGCTGGGGTTTACTTGGAGGAAAGTGGCATGTACTGGGATGTACTGGAATGGAACTGGGAGTGAACTGTGTGTGAACTGTGAGGGAACTGGGATGTACTGTGAGGGAACTGGGATGTACTGGGATGTACTGGGACGGACTGGGAGGGAACTGGGATGTACTGGGAGGGATCTGGGATGTACTGGGCTGCACTGGTAGGGAACTGGGATGTACTGGGAGGAAACTGGAATGTCCCAGTTGACACCCACTTCCCTCCCAGGTTCCTCCCAGTATATCCCAGTTTCCTCCCAGTATATCCCAGTTTCCTCCCAGTACATCCCAGTAAATCCCAGTTCGCTCCCAGTACATGCCAGTACATCGCAGTACATTCCAGTTCCGTTCCTGTACATCCCAATACATCCCCATTCCATGCCAGTACATCCCAGTTCCCTACCAGTTCATCCCCGTACATCCCAATTCCCTCCCGGTTCACTACCACTTCTTTCCCAGTTCCGTCCCATTACATCCCAGTTCCGTCCCATTACATCCCAGTACATCCCAGGTCCCTCCCAGTACGTCCCAGTTCCCTCCCAGTACATCCCAGGTCCCTCCCAGTACTGGGAGGGAACTGGGATGTACTGGGAGGCACTACAATGTGCGGGGATGCCCTGGGATGTACTGTGGAGGAACTAGGATGTACAGGCTTGTACTGGGTTGTACCGGGTGGAACTGGCAGGGATTTGGGATGTACCAGGATCTACTGGGATGTACTGGGAGGTAACTGTTATGTACTGGGAAGGAACAGGGAGGGAACTGGGATGTACTGGTAGGGAACTGGGATGTACTGTGAGGGAACTGGGACGTACTGTGAGGACACTGGGATGTACTGGTATGTACTGGGAGGGAAGTGTTATGTACTGAGGGGAACTGGGACGTACTGGGATGTACTGGGAGGGAACTGTGAAGTACTGGGATGTACTGGGAGTGAACTGGGAGGGAACTGGTATGTAGTAGGATGTACTGGGTGGGAACTGGGATGTACCGGGAGGGAACTGGTATGTACTGGGAGGGAACTGGTATGTAGTGGGAGGGAACTGGGATGTACTGGGATGTAGTGGGAGGGAACTGGGAGGGAACTGGGATGTACTGGGAGCGAACTGGTATGTACTGGGAGGGAACTGGGATGTACTGGGACATACTGGGAGGGAACTGGGATGTACTGGGAGGGGATTGGGACGGACTGGGAGGGAACTGGGATGTACTGGGCTGCACTGGTAGGGAACTGGGATGTACTGGGAGGAAACTGGAATGTCCCAGTTGACACCCACTTCCCTCCCAATGCCTCCCGGTATATCCCAGTTTCCTCCCAGTATATCCCAGTTTCCTCCCAGTACATCCCAGTAAATCCCAGCTCGCTGCCAGTACATGCCAATACATCGCTGTACATTCCAGTTCCGTTCCTGTACATCCCAATACATCCCCGTTCCATGCCAGTACATCCCAGTTCCCTACCAGTTCATCCCCGTACATCCCAGTTCCCTCCCGGTTCACTACCACTTCTTTCCCAGTTCCGTCCCATTACATCCCAGTTCCGTCCCATTACATCCCAGTTCCGTCCCATTACATCCCAGTACATCCCAGGTCCCTCCCAGTACGTCCCAGTTCCCTCCCAGTACATCCCAGGTCCCTCCCAGTACTGGGAGGGAACTGGGATGTACTGGGAGGCACTACAATGTGCGGGGATGCCCTGGGATGTACTGTGGAGGAACTAGGATGTACAGGCTTGTACTGGGTTGTACCGGGTGGAACTGGCAGGGATTTGGGATGTACCAGGATCTACTGGGATGTACTGGGAGGTAACTGTTATGTACTGGGAAGGAACAGGGAGGTAACTGGGATGTACTGGTAGGGAACTGGGATGTACTGTGAGGGAACTGGGACGTACCGTGAGGACACTGGGATGTACTGGTATGTACTGGGAGGGAAGTGTTATGTACTGAGGGGAACTGGGACGTACTGGGATGTACTGGGAGGGAACTGTGAAGTACTGGGATGTACTGGGAGTGAACTGGGAGAGAACTGGTATGTAGTAGGATGTATTGGGTGGGAACTGGGATGTACCAGGATGTACTGGGATGTAGTGGGAGGGAACTGGTATGTACTGGGAGGGAACTGGGATGTACTGGGATGTAGTGGGAGGGAACTGGGAGGGAACTGGGATGTAGTGGGAGGGAACTGGTATGTACTGGGAGGGAACTGGGATGTACTGGGACATACTGGCAGGGAACTGGGATGTACTGGGAGGGGATAGGGACGGACTGGGAGGGAACTGGGATGTACTGGGCTGCACTGGTAGGGAACTGGGATGTACTGGGAGGAAACTGGAATGTCCCAGTTGACGCCCACTTCCCTCCCAATGCCTCCCAGTATATCCCAGTTTCCTCCCAGTATATCCCAGTTTCCTCCCAGTACATCCCAGTAAATCCCAGCTCGCTGCCAGTACATGCCAATACATCGCTGTACATTCCAGTTCTGTTCCTGTACATCCCAATACATCCCCGTTCCATGCCAGTACATCCCAGTTCCCTACCAGTTCATCCCCGTACATCCCAATTCCCTCCCGGTTCACTACCACTTCTTTCCCAGTTCCGTCCCATTACATCCCAGTTCCGTCCCATTACATCCCAGTACATCCCAGTTCCCTCCCAGTACATCCCAGGTCCCTCCCAGTACATCCCAGGTCCCTCCCAGTACTGGGAGGGAACTGGGATGTACTGGGAGGCACTACAATGTGCGGGGATGCCCTGGGATGTACTGTGGAGGAACTAGGATGTACAGGCTTGTACTGGGTTGTACCGGGTGGAACTGGCAGGGATTTGGGATGTACCAGGATCTACTGGGATGTACTGGGAGGTAACTGTTATGTACTGGGAGTGAACTGGGAGGGAACTGGTATGTACTGGGAGGGAACTGGGATGTACTGGGAGGGAACTGGTATGTACTGGGAGGGAACTGGGATGTACTGGGACATACTGGCAGGGAACTGGGATGTACTGGGAGGGGATAGGGACGGACTGGGAGGGAACTGGGATGTACTGGGCTGCACTGGTAGGGAACTGGGATGTACTGGGAGGAAACTGGAATGTCCCAGTTGACACCCACTTCCCTCCCAATGCCTCCCAGTATATCCCAGTTTCCTCCCAGTATATCCCAGTTTCCTCCCAGTACATCCCAGTAAATCCCAGCTCGCTGCCAGTACATGCCAATACATCGCTGTACATTCCAGTTCTGTTCCTGTACATCCCAATACATCCCCGTTCCATGCCAGTACATCCCAGTTCCCTACCAGTTCATCCCCGTACATCCCAGTTCCCTCCCGGTTCACTACCACTTCTTTCCCAGTGCCTCCCAATACATCCCAGTTCCGTCCCATTACATCCCAGTACATCCCAGTTCCCTCCCAGTACATCTCAGGTCCCTCCCAGTACTGGGAGGGAACTGGGATGTACTGGGAGGCACTACAATGTGCGGGGATGCCCTGGGATGTACCGTGGAGGAACTAGGATGTACAGGCTTGTACTGGGTTGTACCGGGTGGAACTGGCAGGGATTTGAAATGTCCTAGGATCTACTAGGATGTACTGGGATGTACTGGGAGGTAACTGTTGTGTACTGGGAGTGAACTGGGAGAGAACTGGGATGTACTGGGAGGGAACTGGGATGTACTGTGAGGACACTGGGATGTACTGGTATGTACTGGGAGGGAAGTGTTATGTACTGAGGGGAACTGGGACGTACTGGGACGTGCTGGGAGGGAACTATGAAGTATTGGGATGTACTTAGAGGGAACTGGGATGTACTGGGAGGGAACTGGGAGGGAACTGGGAGGGAACTGTGAAGTACTGGGATGTACTGGGAGGGAACTGGTATGTACTGGGAGGGAACTGGGATGTACTGGGTGGAAAGTGTTGGGAATTGGGATTTACTGGGAGGGAACTGGGATGGACTGGGAGGGAACTGGGATGTAGTGGGACATACTGGGAGGGAACTGGGATGTACTGGGGTGTACTGGGAGGGAACTGTTATGTACCGAGGGGGAACTGGGATGTACTGGGAGTGAACTGTGAAGTACTGGGATGTACTTAGAGGGAAGTGGGAGGGAACTTGGATGTAGTGGGAGGGAGCTGGGGTTTACTTGGAGGAAAGTGGCATGTACTGGGATGTACTGGAATGGAACTGGGAGTGAACTGTGTGTGAACTGTGAGGGAACTGGGATGTACTGTGAGGGAACTGGGATGTACTGGGATGTACTGGGACGGACTGGGAGGGAACTGGGATGTACTGGGAGGGATCTGGGATGTACTGGGCTGCACTGGTAGGGAACTGGGATGTACTGGGAGGAAACTGGAATGTCCCAGTTGACACCCACTTCCCTCCCAGGTTCCTCCCAGTATATCCCAGTTTCCTCCCAGTATATCCCAGTTTCCTCCCAGTACATCCCAGTAAATCCCAGTTCGCTCCCAGTACATCCCAGTACATCGCAGTACATTCCAGTTCCGTTCCTGTACATCCCAATACATCCCCATTCCATGCCAGTACATCCCAGTTCCCTACCAGTTCATCCCCGTACATCCCAATTCCCTCCCGGTTCACTACCACTTCTTTCCCAGTTCCGTCCCATTACATCCCAGTTCCGTCCCATTACATCCCAGTACATCCCAGGTCCCTCCCAGTACGTCCCAGTTCCCTCCCAGTACATCCCAGGTCCCTCCCAGTACTGGGAGGGAACTGGGATGTACTGGGAGGCACTACAATGTGCGGGGATGCCCTGGGATGTACTGTGGAGGAACTAGGATGTACAGGCTTGTACTGGGTTGTACCGGGTGGAACTGGCATGGATTTGGGATGTACCAGGATCTACTGGGATGTACTGGGAGGTAACTGTTATGTACTGGGAAGGAACAGGGAGGGAACTGGGATGTACTGGTAGGGAACTGGGATGTACTGTGAGGGAACTGGGACGTACTGTGAGGACACTGGGATGTACTGGTATGTACTGGGAGGGAAGTGTTATGTACTGAGGGGAACTGGGACGTACTGGGATGTACTGGGAGGGAACTGTGAAGTACTGGGATGTACTGGGAGTGAACTGGGAGGGAACTGGTATGTAGTAGGATGTACTGGGTGGGAACTGGGATGTACCGGGAGGGAACTGGTATGTACTGGGAGGGAACTGGTATGTAGTGGGAGGGAACTGGGATGTACTGGGATGTAGTGGGAGGGAACTGGGAGGGAACTGGGATGTACTGGGAGCGAACTGGTATGTACTGGGAGGGAACTGGGATGTACTGGGACATACTGGCAGGGAACTGGGATGTACTGGGAGGGGATTGGGACGGACTGGGAGGGAACTGGGATGTACTGGGCTGCACTGGTAGGGAACTGGGATGTACTGGGAGGAAACTGGAATGTCCCAGTTGACACCCACTTCCCTCCCAATGCCTCCCGGTATATCCCAGTTTCCTCCCAGTATATCCCAGTTTCCTCCCAGTACATCCCAGTAAATCCCAGCTCGCTGCCAGTACATGCCAATACATCGCTGTACATTCCAGTTCCGTTCCTGTACATCCCAATACATCCCCGTTCCATGCCAGTACATCCCAGTTCCCTACCAGTTCATCCCCGTACATCCCAGTTCCCTCCCGGTTCACTACCACTTCTTTCCCAGTTCCGTCCCATTACATCCCAGTTCCGTCCCATTACATCCCAGTTCCGTCCCATTACATCCCAGTACATCCCAGGTCCCTCCCAGTACGTCCCAGTTCCCTCCCAGTACATCCCAGGTCCCTCCCAGTACTGGGAGGGAACTGGGATGTACTGGGAGGCACTACAATGTGCGGGGATGCCCTGGGATGTACTGTGGAGGAACTAGGATGTACAGGCTTGTACTGGGTTGTACCGGGTGGAACTGGCATGGATTTGGGATGTACCAGGATCTACTGGGATGTACTGGGAGGTAACTGTTATGTACTGGGAAGGAACAGGGAGGTAACTGGGATGTACTGGTAGGGAACTGGGATGTACTGTGAGGGAACTGGGACGTACCGTGAGGACACTGGGATGTACTGGTATGTACTGGGAGGGAAGTGTTATGTACTGAGGGGAACTGGGACGTACTGGGATGTACTGGGAGGGAACTGTGAAGTACTGGGATGTACTGGGAGTGAACTGGGAGAGAACTGGTATGTAGTAGGATGTATTGGGTGGGAACTGGGATGTACCAGGATGTACTGGGCTGCACTGGGAGGGAACTGGTATGTACTGGGAGGGAACTGGGATGTACTGGGATGTAGTGGGAGGGAACTGGGAGGGAACTGGGATGTAGTGGGAGGGAACTGGTATGTACTGGGAGGGAACTGGGATGTACTGGGACATACTGGCAGGGAACTGGGATGTACTGGGAGGGGATTGGGACGGACTGGGAGGGAACTGGGATGTACTGGGCTGCACTGGTAGGGAACTGGGATGTACTGGGAGGAAACTGGAATGTCCCAGTTGACGCCCACTTCCCTCCCAATGCCTCCCAGTATATCCCAGTTTCCTCCCAGTATATCCCAGTTTCCTCCCAGTACATCCCAGTAAATCCCAGCTCGCTGCCAGTACATGCCAATACATCGCTGTACATTCCAGTTCTGTTCCTGTACATCCCAATACATCCCCGTTCCATGCCAGTACATCCCAGTTCCCTACCAGTTCATCCCCGTACATCCCAATTCCCTCCCGGTTCACTACCACTTCTTTCCCAGTTCCGTCCCATTACATCCCAGTTCCGTCCCATTACATCCCAGTACATCCCAGTTCCCTCCCAGTACATCCCAGGTCCCTCCCAGTACATCCCAGGTCCCTCCCAGTACTGGGAGGGAACTGGGATGTACTGGGAGGCACTACAATGTGCGGGGATGCCCTGGGATGTACTGTGGAGGAACTAGGATGTACAGGCTTGTACTGGGTTGTACCGGGTGGAACTGGCAGGGATTTGGGATGTACCAGGATCTACTGGGATGTACTGGGAGGTAACTGTTATGTACTGGGAAGGAACAGGGAGGTAACTGGGATGTACTGGTAGGGAACTGGGATGTACTGGGAGGGAACTGGGACGTACTGTGAGGACACTGGGATGTACTGGTATGTACTGGGAGGGAAGTGTTATGTACTGAGGGGAACTGGGATGTACTGGGAGGGAACTGTGAAGTACTGGGATGTACTGGGAGTGAACTGTGAGGGAACTGGTATGTAGTAGGATGTACTGGGTGGGAACTGGGATGTACCAGGATGTACTGGGATGTAGTGGGAGGGAACTGGTATGTAGTGGGAGGGAACTGGGATGTACTGGGATGTAGTGGGAGGGAACTGGGAGGGAACTGGGATGTAGTGGGAGGGAACTGGTATGTACTGGGAGGGAACTGGGATGTACTGGGACATACTGGCAGGGAACTGGGATGTACTGGGAGGGGATTGGGACGGACTGGGAGGGAACTGGGATGTACTGGGCTGCACTGGTAGGGAACTGGGATGTACTGGGAGGAAACTGGAATGTCCCAGTTGACACCCACTTCCCTCCCAATGCCTCCCAGTATATCCCAGTTTCCTCCCAGTATATCCCAGTTTCCTCCCAGTACATCCCAGTAAATCCCAGTTCGCTCCCAGTACATCGCAGTACATTCCAGTTCCGTTCCTGTACATCCCAATACATCCCCGTTCCATGCCAGTACATCCCAGTTTCCTACCAGTTCATCCCCGTACATCCCAATTCCCTCCCGGTTCACTACCACTTCTTTCCCAGTGCCTCCCAATACATCCCAGTTCCGTCCCATTACATCCCAGTACATCCCAGTTCCCTCCCAGTACATCCCAGGTCCCTCCCAGTACATCCCAGGTCCCTCCCAGTAGGAGGGACCTGGGATGTACTGGGAGGCACTACAATGTGCGGGGATGCCCTGGGATGTACTGTGGAGGAACTAGGATGTACAGGCTTGTACTGGGTTGTACCGGGTGGAACTGGCAGGGATTTGGGATGTACCAGGATCTACTGGGATGTACTGGGAGGTAACTGTTATGTACTGGGAGTGAACTGGGAGGGAACTGGGACGTACTGGTAGGGAACTGGGATGTACTGTGAGGGAACTGGGACGTACTGTGAGGACACTGGGATGTACTGTTATGTACTGGGAGGGAAGTGTTATGTACTGAGGGGAACTGGGACGTACTGGGATGTACTGGGAGGGAACTGTGAAGTACTGGGATGTACTGGGAGTGAACTGGGAGGGAACTGGTATGTAGTAGGATGTACTGGGTGGGAACTGGGATGTACCAGGATGTACCGGGATGTACTGGGAGGGAACTGGTATGTACTGGGAGGGAACTGGGATGTACTGGGATGTAGTGGGAGGGAACTGGGAGGAAACTGGGATGTAGTGGGAGGGAACTGGTATGTACTGGGAGGGAACTGGGATGTACTGGGACATACTGGCAGGGAACTGGGATGTACTGGGAGGGGATTGGGACGGACTGGGAGGGAACTGGGATGTACTGGGCTGCACTGGTAGGGAACTGGGATGTACTGGGAGGAAACTGGAATGTCCCAGTTGACACCCACTTCCCTCCCAATGCCTCCCAGTATATCCCAGTTTCCTCCCAGTATATCCCAGTTTCCTCCCAGTACATCCCAGTAAATCCCAGCTCGCTGCCAGTACATGCCAATACATCGCTGTACATTCCAGTTCCGTTCCTGTACATCCCAATACATCCCCGTTCCATGCCAGTACATCCCAGTTCCCTACCAGTTCATCCCCGTACATCCCAATTCCCTCCCGGTTCACTACCACTTCTTTCCCAGTTCGGTCCATTACATCCCAGTTCCGTCCCATTACATCCCAGTACATCCCAGTTCCCTCCCAGTACATCCCAGGTCCCTCCCAGTACATCCCAGGTCCCTCCCAGTACTGGGAGGGAACTGGGATGTACTGGGAGGCACTACAATGTGCGGGGATGCCCTGGGATGTACTGTGGAGGAACTAGGATGTACAGGCTTGTACTGGGTTGTACCGGGTGGAACTGGCATGGATTTGGGATGTACCAGGATCTACTGGGATGTACTGGGAGGTAACTGTTATGTACTGGGAGTGAACTGGGAGGGAACTGGGACGTACTGGTAGGGAACTGGGATGTACTGTGAGGGAACTGGGACGTACTGTGAGGACACTGGGATGTACTGGTATGTACTGGGAGGGAAGTGTTATGTACTGAGGGGAACTGGTGCGTACTGGGAAGTACTGGGATGGAACTGTGAAGTACTGGGATGTACTGGGAGTGAACTGGGAGGGAACTGGTATGTAGTAGGATGTACTGGGTGGGAACTGGGATGTACCAGGATGTACTGGGATGTACTGGGAGGGAACTGGTATGTACTGGGAGGGAACTGGGATGTAGTGGGAGGGAACTGGGAGGGAACTGGTATGTACTGGGAGGGAACTGGTATGTACTGGGAGGGAACTGGGATGTACTGGGACATACTGGCAGGGAACTGGGATGTACTGGGAGGGGATTGGGATGTACTGGGAGGGAACTTGGATGTATTGGGAGGGAAGTGTTATGTACCAAGGGGGAACTGGGACGTACTGGGATGTAGTGGGAGTGAACTGTGAAGTGCTGGGATGTACTGGGAGGGAACTGGGATGTACTGGGAGGGAACTTTAAAGTACTGGGATGTACTTAGAGGAAACTGGGAGGCAACTGGCATGTACTGGGATGTACTGGAATAGAACTGGGAGTGAACTGTGTGTGAACTGGGAGGGAACTGGGATGTACTGTGAGGGAACTGGGATGTACTGGGATGTACTGGGAGGGACTGGGAGGGATCTGGGATGTACTGGGCTGCACTGGTAGGGAACTGGGATGTACTGGGAGGAAACTGGAATGTCCCAGTTGACACCCACTTCCCTCCCAGGTTCCTCCCAGTATATCCCAGTTTCCTCCCAGTATATCCCAGTTTCCTCCCAGTACATCCCAGTAAATCCCAGTTCGCTCCCAGTACATCCCAGTACATCACAGTACATTCCAGTTCCGTTCCTGTACATCCCAATACATCCCCATTCCATGCCAGTACATCCCAGTTCCCTACCAGTTCATCCCCGTACATCCCAATTCCCTCCCGGTTCACTACCACTTCTTTCCCAGTTCCGTCCCATTACATCCCAGTTCCGTCCCATTACATCCCAGTACATCCCAGTTCCCTCCCAGTACATCCCAGGTCCCTCCCAGTACATCCCAGTTCCCTCCCAGTACTGGGAGGGAACTGAGATGTACTGGGAGGCACTACAATGTGCGGGGATGCCCTGGGATGTACTGTGGAGGAACTAGGATGTACAGGCTTGTACTGGGTTGTACCGGGTGGAACTGGCAGGGATTTGGGATGTACCAGGATCTACTGGGATGTACTGGGAGGTAACTGTTATGTACTGGGAAGGAACAGGGAGGGAACTGGGATGTACTGGTAGGGAACTGGGACGTACTGTGAGGACACTGGGATGTACTGGTATGTACTGGGAGGGAAGTGTTATGTACTGAGGGGAACTGGGACGTACTGGGATGTACTGGGAGGGAACTGTGAAGTACTGGGATGTACTGGGAGTGAACTGGGAGGGAACTGGTATGTAGTAGGATGTACTGGGTGGGAACTGGGATGTACTGGGAGGGGATTGGGACGGACTGGGAGGGAACTGGGATGTACTGGGCTGCACTGGTAGGGAACTGGGATGTACTGGGAGGAAACTGGAATGTCCCAGTTGACACCCAATTCCCTCCCAATGCCTCCCAGTATATCCCAGTTTCCTCCCAGTATATCCCAGTTTCCTCCCAGTACATCCCAGTAAATCCCAGCTCGCTGCCAGTACATGCCAATACATCGCTGTACATTCCAGTTCTGTTCCTGTACATCCCAATACATCCCCGTTCCATGCCAGTACATCCCAGTTCCCTACCAGTTCATCCCCGTACATCCCAATTCCCTCCCGGTTCACTACCACTTCTTTCCCAGTTCCGTCCCATTACATCCCAGTTCCGTCCCATTACATCCCAGTACATCCCAGTTCCCTCCCAGTACATCCCAGGTCCCTCCCAGTACATCCCAGGTCCCTCCCAGTACTGGGAGGGAACTGGGATGTACTGGGAGGCACTACAATGTGCGGGGATGCCCTGGGATGTACTGTGGAGGAACTAGGAAGTACAGGCTTGTACTGGGTTGTACCGGGTGGAGCTGGCAGGGATTTGGGATGTACCAGGATCTACTGGGATGTACTGGGATGTACTGGGAGGTAACTGTTGTGTACTGGGAGTGAACTGGGAGGTAACTGGGATGTACTGGGAGGGAACTGGGATGTACTGTGAGGACACTGGGATGTACTGGTATGTACTGGGAGGGAAGTGTTATGTACTGAGGGGAACTGGGACGTACTGGGACGTGCTGGGAGGGAACTATGAAGTATTGGGATGTACTTAGAGGGAACTGGGATGTACTGGGAGGGAACTGGGAGGGAACTGGGAGGGAACTGTGAAGTACTGGGATGTACTGGGAGGGAACTGGTATGTACTGGGTGGGAACTGGGATGTACTGGGTGGAAAGTGTTGGGAATTGGGATTTACTGGGAGGGAACTGGGATGGACTGGGAGGGAACTGGGATGTAGTGGGACATACTGGGAGGGAACTGGGATGTACTGGGGTGTACTGGGAGGGAACTGTTATGTACCGAGGGGGAACTGGGATGTACTGGGAGTGAACTGTGAAGTACTGGGATGTACTTAGAGGGAAGTGGGAGGGAACTTGGATGTAGTGGGAGGGAACTGGGGTTTACTTGGAGGAAAGTGGCATCTACTGGGCTGTACTGGAATGGAACTGGGAGTGAACTGTGTGTGAACTGTGTGTGAACTGGGATGTACTGTGAGGGAACTGGGATGTACTGGGATGTACTGGGACGGACTGGGAGGGAACTGGGATGTACTGGGAGGGATCTGGGATGTACTGGGCTGCACTGGTAGGGAGCTGGGATGTACTGGGAGGAAACTGGAATGTCCCAGTTGACACCCACTTCCCTCCCAGTGCCTCCCAGTATATCCCAGTTTCCTCCCAGTACATCCCAGTAAATCCCAGTTTGCTCCCAGTACATCCCAGTACATCGCAGTACATTCCAGTTCCGTTCCTGTACATCCCAATACATCCCCGTTCCATGCCAGTACATCCCAGTTCCCTACCAGTTCATCCCCGTACATCCCAATTCCCTCCCAGTTCACTACCACTTCTTTCCCAGTTCCGTCCCATTACATCCCAGTTCCCTCCCATTACATCCCAGCACATCCCAGTTCCCTCCCAGTACATCCCAGGTCCCTCCCAGTACATCCCAGGTCCCTCCCAGTACTGGGAGGGAACTGGGATGTACTGGGAGGAACTACAATGTGCGGGGATGCCCTGGGATGTACTGTGGAGGAACTAGGATGTACAGGCTTGTACTGGGTTGTACCGGGTGGAACTGGCAGGGATTTGGGATGTACCAGGATCTACTGGGATGTACTGGGAGGTAACTGTTATGTACTGGGAAGGAACAGGGAGGGAACTGGGATGTACTGGTAGGGAACTGGGATGTACTGTGAGGGAACTGGGACGTACTGTGAGGACACTGGGATGTACTGGTATGTACTGGGAGGGAAGTGTTATGTACTGAGGGGAACTGGGACGTACTGGGATGTACTGGGAGGGAACTGTGAAGTACTGGGATGTACTGGGAGTGAACTGGGAGGGAACTGGTATGTAGTAGGATGTACTGGGTGGGAACTGGGATGTACCGGGAGGGAACTGGTATGTACTGGGAGGGAACTGGTATGTAGTGGGAGGGAACTGGGATGTACTGGGATGTAGTGGGAGGGAACTGGGAGGGAACTGGGATGTACTGGGAGCGAACTGGTATGTACTGGGAGGGAACTGGGATGTACTGGGACATACTGGCAGGGAACTGGGATGTACTGGGAGGGGATTGGGACGGACTGGGAGGGAACTGGGATGTACTGGGCTGCACTGGTAGGGAACTGGGATGTACTGGGAGGAAACTGGAATGTCCCAGTTGACACCCACTTCCCTCCCAATGCCTCCCGGTATATCCCAGTTTCCTCCCAGTATATCCCAGTTTCCTCCCAGTACATCCCAGTAAATCCCAGCTCGCTGCCAGTACATGCCAATACATCGCTGTACATTCCAGTTCCGTTCCTGTACATCCCAATACATCCCCGTTCCATGCCAGTACATCCCAGTTCCCTACCAGTTCATCCCCGTACATCCCAGTTCCCTCCCGGTTCACTACCACTTCTTTCCCAGTTCCGTCCCATTACATCCCAGTTCCGTCCCATTACATCCCAGTTCCGTCCCATTACATCCCAGTACATCCCAGGTCCCTCCCAGTACGTCCCAGTTCCCTCCCAGTACATCCCAGGTCCCTCCCAGTACTGGGAGGGAACTGGGATGTACTGGGAGGCACTACAATGTGCGGGGATGCCCTGGGATGTACTGTGGAGGAACTAGGATGTACAGGCTTGTACTGGGTTGTACCGGGTGGAACTGGCAGGGATTTGGGATGTACCAGGATCTACTGGGATGTACTGGGAGGTAACTGTTATGTACTGGGAAGGAACAGGGAGGTAACTGGGATGTACTGGTAGGGAACTGGGATGTACTGTGAGGGAACTGGGACGTACCGTGAGGACACTGGGATGTACTGGTATGTACTGGGAGGGAAGTGTTATGTACTGAGGGGAACTGGGACGTACTGGGATGTACTGGGAGGGAACTGTGAAGTACTGGGATGTACTGGGAGTGAACTGGGAGAGAACTGGTATGTAGTAGGATGTATTGGGTGGGAACTGGGATGTACCAGGATGTACTGGGATGTAGTGGGAGGGAACTGGTATGTACTGGGAGGGAACTGGGATGTACTGGGATGTAGTGGGAGGGAACTGGGAGGGAACTGGGATGTAGTGGGAGGGAACTGGTATGTACTGGGAGGGAACTGGGATGTACTGGGACATACTGGCAGGGAACTGGGATGTACTGGGAGGGGATTGGGACGGACTGGGAGGGAACTGGGATGTACTGGGCTGCACTGGTAGGGAACTGGGATGTACTGGGAGGAAACTGGAATGTCCCAGTTGACGCCCACTTCCCTCCCAATGCCTCCCAGTATATCCCAGTTTCCTCCCAGTATATCCCAGTTTCCTCCCAGTACATCCCAGTAAATCCCAGCTCGCTGCCAGTACATGCCAATACATCGCTGTACATTCCAGTTCTGTTCCTGTACATCCCAATACATCCCCATTCCATGCCAGTACATCCCAGTTCCCTACCAGTTCATCCCCGTACATCCCAATTCCCTCCCGGTTCACTACCACTTCTTTCCCAGTTCCGTCCCATTACATCCCAGTTCCGTCCCATTACATCCCAGTACATCCCAGTTCCCTCCCAGTACATCCCAGGTCCCTCCCAGTACATCCCAGGTCCCTCCCAGTACTGGGAGGGAACTGGGATGTACTGGGAGGCACTACAATGTGCGGGGATGCCCTGGGATGTACTGTGGAGGAACTAGGATGTACAGGCTTGTACTGGGTTGTACCGGGTGGAACTGGCAGGGATTTGGGATGTACCAGGATCTACTGGGATGTACTGGGAGGTAACTGTTATGTACTGGGAAGGAACAGGGAGGTAACTGGGATGTACTGGTAGGGAACTGGGATGTACTGTGAGGGAACTGGGACGTACTGTGAGGACACTGGCATGTACTGGTATGTACTGGGAGGGAAGTGTTATGTACTGAGGGGAACTGGGATGTACTGGGAGGGAACTGTGAAGTACTGGGATGTACTGGGAGTGAACTGTGAGGGAACTGGTATGTAGTAGGATGTACTGGGTGGGAACTGGGATGTACCAGGATGTACTGGGATGTAGTGGGAGGGAACTGGTATGTAGTGGGAGGGAACTGGGATGTACTGGGATGTAGTGGGAGGGAACTGGGAGGGAACTGGGATGTAGTGGGAGGGAACTGGTATGTACTGGGAGGGAACTGGGATGTACTGGGACATACTGGCAGGGAACTGGGATGTACTGGGAGGGGATTGGGACGGACTGGGAGGGAACTGGGATGTACTGGGCTGCACTGGTAGGGAACTGGGATGTACTGGGAGGAAACTGGAATGTCCCAGTTGACACCCACTTCCCTCCCAATGCCTCTCAGTATATCCCAGTTTCCTCCCAGTATATCCCAGTTTCCTCCCAGTACATCCCAGTAAATCCCAGTTCGCTCCCAGTACATCGCAGTACATTCCAGTTCCGTTCCTGTACATCCCAATACATCCCCGTTCCATGCCAGTACATCCCAGTTTCCTACCAGTTCATCCCCGTACATCCCAATTCCCTCCCGGTTCACTACCACTTCTTTCCCAGTGCCTCCCAATACATCCCAGTTCCGTCCCATTACATCCCAGTACATCCCAGTTCCCTCCCAGTACATCCCAGGTCCCTCCCAGTACATCCCAGGTCCCTCCCAGTAGGAGGGACCTGGGATGTACTGGGAGGCACTACAATGTGCGGGGATGCCCTGGGATGTACTGTGGAGGAACTAGGATGTACAGGCTTGTACTGGGTTGTACCGGGTGGAACTGGCAGGGATTTGGGATGTACCAGGATCTACTGGGATGTACTGGGAGGTAACTGTTATGTACTGGGAGTGAACTGGGAGGGAACTGGGACGTACTGGTAGGGAACTGGGATGTACTGTGAGGGAACTGGGACGTACTGTGAGGACACTGGGATGTACTGTTATGTACTGGGAGGGAAGTGTTATGTACTGAGGGGAACTGGGACGTACTGGGATGTACTGGGAGGGAACTGTGAAGTACTGGGATGTACTGGGAGTGAACTGGGAGGGAACTGGTATGTAGTAGGATGTACTGGGTGGGAACTGGGATGTACCGGGAGGGAACTGGGATGTACTGGGAGGGAACTGGTATGTACTGGGAGGGAACTGGGATGTACTGGGATGTAGTGGGAGGGAACTGGGAGGAAACTGGGATGTAGTGGGAGGGAACTGGTATGTACTGGGAGGGAACTGGGATGTACTGGGACATACTGGCAGGGAACTGGGATGTACTGGGAGGGGATAGGGACGGACTGGGAGGGAACTGGGATGTACTGGGCTGCACTGGTAGGGAACTGGGATGTACTGGGAGGAAACTGGAATGTCCCAGTTGACACCCACTTCCCTCCCAATGCCTCCCGGTATATCCCAGTTTCCTCCCAGTATATCCCAGTTTCCTCCCAGTACATCCCAGTAAATCCCAGCTCGCTGCCAGTACATGCCAATACATCGCTGTACATTCCAGTTCTGTTCCTGTACATCCCAATACATCCCCGTTCCATGCCAGTACATCCCAGTTCCCTACCAGTTCATCCCCGTACATCCCAGTTCCCTCCCGGTTCACTACCACTTCTTTCCCAGTTCGGTCCATTACATCCCAGTTCCGTCCCATTACATCCCAGTACATCCCAGTTCCCTCCCAGTACATCCCAGGTCCCTCCCAGTACGTCCCAGTTCCCTCCCATTACATCCCAGGTCCCTCCCAGTACTGGGAGGGAACTGGGATGTACTGGGAGGCACTACAATGTGCCGGGATGCCCTGGGATGTACTGTGGAGGAACTAGGATGTACAGGCTTGTACTGGGTTGTACCGGGTGGATCTGGCAGGGATTTGAAATGTCCTAGGATCTACTGGGATGTACTGGGAGGTAACTGTTATGTACTGGGAGTGAACTGGGAGGGAACTGGGATGTACTGTGAGGGAACTGGGACGTACTGTGAGGACACTGGGATGTACTGGTATGTACTGGGAGGGAAGTGTTATGTACTGAGGGGAACTGGGACGTACTGGGATGTACTGGGAGGGAACTGTGAAGTACTGGGATGTACTGGGAGTGAACTGGGAGGGAACTGGTATGTAGTAGGATGTACTGGGTGGGAACTGGGATGTACCAGGATGTACCGGGATGTACTGGGAGGGAACTGGTATGTACTGGGAGGGAACTGGGATGTACTGGGATGTAGTGGGAGGGAACTGGGAGGGAACTGGGATGTAGTGGGAGGGAACTGGTATGTACTGGGAGGGAACTGGGATGTACTGGGACATACTGGCAGGGAACTGGGATGTACTGGGAGGGGATTGGGACGGACTGGGAGGGAACTGGGATGTACTGGGCTGCACTGGTAGGGAACTGGGATGTACTGGGAGGAAACTGGAATGTCCCAGTTGACACCCACTTCCCTCCCAATGCCTCCCAGTATATCCCAGTTTCCTCCCAGTATATCCCAGTTTCCTCCCAGTACATCCCAGTAAATCCCAGCTCGCTGCCAGTACATGCCAATACATCGCTGTACATTCCAGTTCCGTTCCTGTACATCCCAATACATCCCCGTTCCATGCCAGTACATCCCAGTTCCCTACCAGTTCATCCCCGTACATCCCAATTCCCTCCCGGTTCACTACCACTTCTTTCCCAGTTCGGTCCATTACATCCCAGTTCCGTCCCATTACATCCCAGTACATCCCAGTTCCCTCCCAGTACATCCCAGGTCCCTCCCAGTACATCCCAGGTCCCTCCCAGTACTGGGAGGGAACTGGGATGTACTGGGAGGCACTACAATGTGCGGGGATGCCCTGGGATGTACTGTGGAGGAACTAGGATGTACAGGCTTGTACTGGGTTGTACCGGGTGGAACTGGCATGGATTTGGGATGTACCAGGATCTACTGGGATGTACTGGGAGGTAACTGTTATGTACTGGGAGTGAACTGGGAGGGAACTGGGACGTACTGGTAGGGAACTGGGATGTACTGTGAGGGAACTGGGACGTACTGTGAGGACACTGGGATGTACTGGTATGTACTGGGAGGGAAGTGTTATGTACTGAGGGGAACTGGTGCGTACTGGGATGTACTGGGATGGAACTGTGAAGTACTGGGATGTACTGGGAGTGAACTGTGAGGGAACTGGTATGTAGTAGGATGTACTGGGTGGGAACTGGGATGTACCAGGATGTACTGGGATGTACTGGGAGGGAACTGGTATGTACTGGGAGGGAACTGGGATGTACTGGGATGTAGTGGGAGGGAACTGGGAGGGAACTGGGATGTACTGGGAGGGAACTAGTATGTACTGGGAGGGAACTGGGATGTACTGGGAGGCACTACAATGTGCGGGGATGCCCTGGGATGTACTGTGGAGGAACTAGGATGTACAGGCTTGTACTGGGTTGTACCGGGTGGAACTGGCATGGATTTGGGATGTACCAGGATCTACTGGGATGTACTGGGAGGTAACTGTTATGTACTGGGAAGGAACAGGGAGGGAACTGGGATGTACTGGTAGGGAACTGGGATGTACTGTGAGGGAACTGGGACGTACTGTGAGGACACTGGGATGTACTGGTATGTACTGGGAGGGAAGTGTTATGTACTGAGGGGAACTGGGACGTACTGGGATGTACTGGGAGGGAACTGTGAAGTACTGGGATGTACTGGGAGTGAACTGGGAGGGAACTGGTATGTAGTAGGATGTACTGGGTGGGAACTGGGATGTACCGGGAGGGAACTGGTATGTACTGGGAGGGAACTGGTATGTAGTGGGAGGGAACTGGGATGTACTGGGATGTAGTGGGAGGGAACTGGGAGGGAACTGGGATGTACTGGGAGCGAACTGGTATGTACTGGGAGGGAACTGGGATGTACTGGGACATACTGGCAGGGAACTGGGATGTACTGGGAGGGGATTGGGACGGACTGGGAGGGAACTGGGATGTACTGGGCTGCACTGGTAGGGAACTGGGATGTACTGGGAGGAAACTGGAATGTCCCAGTTGACACCCACTTCCCTCCCAATGCCTCCCGGTATATCCCAGTTTCCTCCCAGTATATCCCAGTTTCCTCCCAGTACATCCCAGTAAATCCCAGCTCGCTGCCAGTACATGCCAATACATCGCTGTACATTCCAGTTCCGTTCCTGTACATCCCAATACATCCCCGTTCCATGCCAGTACATCCCAGTTCCCTACCAGTTCATCCCCGTACATCCCAGTTCCCTCCCGGTTCACTACCACTTCTTTCCCAGTTCCGTCCCATTACATCCCAGTTCCGTCCCATTACATCCCAGTTCCGTCCCATTACATCCCAGTACATCCCAGGTCCCTCCCAGTACGTCCCAGTTCCCTCCCAGTACATCCCAGGTCCCTCCCAGTACTGGGAGGGAACTGGGATGTACTGGGAGGCACTACAATGTGCGGGGATGCCCTGGGATGTACTGTGGAGGAACTAGGATGTACAGGCTTGTACTGGGTTGTACCGGGTGGAACTGGCAGGGATTTGGGATGTACCAGGATCTACTGGGATGTACTGGGAGGTAACTGTTATGTACTGGGAAGGAACAGGGAGGTAACTGGGATGTACTGGTAGGGAACTGGGATGTACTGTGAGGGAACTGGGACGTACCGTGAGGACACTGGGATGTACTGGTATGTACTGGGAGGGAAGTGTTATGTACTGAGGGGAACTGGGACGTACTGGGATGTACTGGGAGGGAACTGTGAAGTACTGGGATGTACTGGGAGTGAACTGGGAGAGAACTGGTATGTAGTAGGATGTATTGGGTGGGAACTGGGATGTACCAGGATGTACTGGGATGTAGTGGGAGGGAACTGGTATGTACTGGGAGGGAACTGGGATGTACTGGGATGTAGTGGGAGGGAACTGGGAGGGAACTGGGATGTAGTGGGAGGGAACTGGTATGTACTGGGAGGGAACTGGGATGTACTGGGACATACTGGCAGGGAACTGGGATGTACTGGGAGGGGATTGGGACGGACTGGGAGGGAACTGGGATGTACTGGGCTGCACTGGTAGGGAACTGGGATGTACTGGGAGGAAACTGGAATGTCCCAGTTGACGCCCACTTCCCTCCCAATGCCTCCCAGTATATCCCAGTTTCCTCCCAGTATATCCCAGTTTCCTCCCAGTACATCCCAGTAAATCCCAGCTCGCTGCCAGTACATGCCAATACATCGCTGTACATTCCAGTTCTGTTCCTGTACATCCCAATACATCCCCATTCCATGCCAGTACATCCCAGTTCCCTACCAGTTCATCCCCGTACATCCCAATTCCCTCCCGGTTCACTACCACTTCTTTCCCAGTTCCGTCCCATTACATCCCAGTTCCGTCCCATTACATCCCAGTACATCCCAGTTCCCTCCCAGTACATCCCAGGTCCCTCCCAGTACATCCCAGGTCCCTCCCAGTACTGGGAGGGAACTGGGATGTACTGGGAGGCACTACAATGTGCGGGGATGCCCTGGGATGTACTGTGGAGGAACTAGGATGTACAGGCTTGTACTGGGTTGTACCGGGTGGAACTGGCAGGGATTTGGGATGTACCAGGATCTACTGGGATGTACTGGGAGGTAACTGTTATGTACTGGGAAGGAACAGGGAGGTAACTGGGATGTACTGGTAGGGAACTGGGATGTACTGTGAGGGAACTGGGACGTACTGTGAGGACACTGGCATGTACTGGTATGTACTGGGAGGGAAGTGTTATGTACTGAGGGGAACTGGGATGTACTGGGAGGGAACTGTGAAGTACTGGGATGTACTGGGAGTGAACTGTGAGGGAACTGGTATGTAGTAGGATGTACTGGGTGGGAACTGGGATGTACCAGGATGTACTGGGATGTAGTGGGAGGGAACTGGTATGTAGTGGGAGGGAACTGGGATGTACTGGGATGTAGTGGGAGGGAACTGGGAGGGAACTGGGATGTAGTGGGAGGGAACTGGTATGTACTGGGAGGGAACTGGGATGTACTGGGACATACTGGCAGGGAACTGGGATGTACTGGGAGGGGATTGGGACGGACTGGGAGGGAACTGGGATGTACTGGGCTGCACTGGTAGGGAACTGGGATGTACTGGGAGGAAACTGGAATGTCCCAGTTGACACCCACTTCCCTCCCAATGCCTCTCAGTATATCCCAGTTTCCTCCCAGTATATCCCAGTTTCCTCCCAGTACATCCCAGTAAATCCCAGTTCGCTCCCAGTACATCGCAGTACATTCCAGTTCCGTTCCTGTACATCCCAATACATCCCCGTTCCATGCCAGTACATCCCAGTTTCCTACCAGTTCATCCCCGTACATCCCAATTCCCTCCCGGTTCACTACCACTTCTTTCCCAGTGCCTCCCAATACATCCCAGTTCCGTCCCATTACATCCCAGTACATCCCAGTTCCCTCCCAGTACATCCCAGGTCCCTCCCAGTACATCCCAGGTCCCTCCCAGTAGGAGGGACCTGGGATGTACTGGGAGGCACTACAATGTGCGGGGATGCCCTGGGATGTACTGTGGAGGAACTAGGATGTACAGGCTTGTACTGGGTTGTACCGGGTGGAACTGGCAGGGATTTGGGATGTACCAGGATCTACTGGGATGTACTGGGAGGTAACTGTTATGTACTGGGAGTGAACTGGGAGGGAACTGGGACGTACTGGTAGGGAACTGGGATGTACTGTGAGGGAACTGGGACGTACTGTGAGGACACTGGGATGTACTGTTATGTACTGGGAGGGAAGTGTTATGTACTGAGGGGAACTGGGACGTACTGGGATGTACTGGGAGGGAACTGTGAAGTACTGGGATGTACTGGGAGTGAACTGGGAGGGAACTGGTATGTAGTAGGATGTACTGGGTGGGAACTGGGATGTACCGGGAGGGAACTGGGATGTACTGGGAGGGAACTGGTATGTACTGGGAGGGAACTGGGATGTACTGGGATGTAGTGGGAGGGAACTGGGAGGAAACTGGGATGTAGTGGGAGGGAACTGGTATGTACTGGGAGGGAACTGGGATGTACTGGGACATACTGGCAGGGAACTGGGATGTACTGGGAGGGGATAGGGACGGACTGGGAGGGAACTGGGATGTACTGGGCTGCACTGGTAGGGAACTGGGATGTACTGGGAGGAAACTGGAATGTCCCAGTTGACACCCACTTCCCTCCCAATGCCTCCCAGTATATCCCAGTTTCCTCCCAGTATATCCCAGTTTCCTCCCAGTACATCCCAGTAAATCCCAGCTCGCTGCCAGTACATGCCAATACATCGCTGTACATTCCAGTTCTGTTCCTGTACATCCCAATACATCCCCGTTCCATGCCAGTACATCCCAGTTCCCTACCAGTTCATCCCCGTACATCCCAGTTCCCTCCCGGTTCACTACCACTTCTTTCCCAGTTCGGTCCATTACATCCCAGTTCCGTCCCATTACATCCCAGTACATCCCAGTTCCCTCCCAGTACATCCCAGGTCCCTCCCAGTACGTCCCAGTTCCCTCCCATTACATCCCAGGTCCCTCCCAGTACTGGGAGGGAACTGGGATGTACTGGGAGGCACTACAATGTGCCGGGATGCCCTGGGATGTACTGTGGAGGAACTAGGATGTACAGGCTTGTACTGGGTTGTACCGGGTGGATCTGGCAGGGATTTGAAATGTCCTAGGATCTACTGGGATGTACTGGGAGGTAACTGTTATGTACTGGGAGTGAACTGGGAGGGAACTGGGATGTACTGTGAGGGAACTGGGACGTACTGTGAGGACACTGGGATGTACTGGTATGTACTGGGAGGGAAGTGTTATGTACTGAGGGGAACTGGGACGTACTGGGATGTACTGGGAGGGAACTGTGAAGTACTGGGATGTACTGGGAGTGAACTGGGAGGGAACTGGTATGTAGTAGGATGTACTGGGTGGGAACTGGGATGTACCAGGATGTACCGGGATGTACTGGGAGGGAACTGGTATGTACTGGGAGGGAACTGGGATGTACTGGGATGTAGTGGGAGGGAACTGGGAGGGAACTGGGATGTAGTGGGAGGGAACTGGTATGTACTGGGAGGGAACTGGGATGTACTGGGACATACTGGCAGGGAACTGGGATGTACTGGGAGGGGATTGGGACGGACTGGGAGGGAACTGGGATGTACTGGGCTGCACTGGTAGGGAACTGGGATGTACTGGGAGGAAACTGGAATGTCCCAGTTGACACCCACTTCCCTCCCAATGCCTCCCAGTATATCCCAGTTTCCTCCCAGTATATCCCAGTTTCCTCCCAGTACATCCCAGTAAATCCCAGCTCGCTGCCAGTACATGCCAATACATCGCTGTACATTCCAGTTCCGTTCCTGTACATCCCAATACATCCCCGTTCCATGCCAGTACATCCCAGTTCCCTACCAGTTCATCCCCGTACATCCCAATTCCCTCCCGGTTCACTACCACTTCTTTCCCAGTTCGGTCCATTACATCCCAGTTCCGTCCCATTACATCCCAGTACATCCCAGTTCCCTCCCAGTACATCCCAGGTCCCTCCCAGTACATCCCAGGTCCCTCCCAGTACTGGGAGGGAACTGGGATGTACTGGGAGGCACTACAATGTGCGGGGATGCCCTGGGATGTACTGTGGAGGAACTAGGATGTACAGGCTTGTACTGGGTTGTACCGGGTGGAACTGGCATGGATTTGGGATGTACCAGGATCTACTGGGATGTACTGGGAGGTAACTGTTATGTACTGGGAGTGAACTGGGAGGGAACTGGGACGTACTGGTAGGGAACTGGGATGTACTGTGAGGGAACTGGGACGTACTGTGAGGACACTGGGATGTACTGGTATGTACTGGGAGGGAAGTGTTATGTACTGAGGGGAACTGGTGCGTACTGGGATGTACTGGGATGGAACTGTGAAGTACTGGGATGTACTGGGAGTGAACTGGGAGGGAACTGGTATGTAGTAGGATGTACTGGGTGGGAACTGGGATGTACCAGGATGTACTGGGATGTACTGGGAGGGAACTGGTATGTACTGGGAGGGAACTGGGATGTAGTGGGAGGGAACTGGGAGGGAACTGGTATGTACTGGGAGGGAACTGGTATGTACTGGGAGGGAACTGGGATGTACTGGGACATACTGGCAGGGAACTGGGATGTACTGGGAGGGGATTGGGATGTACTGGGAGGGAACTTGGATGTATTGGGAGGGAAGTGTTATGTACCAAGGGGGAACTGGGACGTACTGGGATGTAGTGGGAGTGAACTGTGAAGTGCTGGGATGTACTGGGAGGGAACTGGGATGTACTGGGAGGGAACTTTAAAGTACTGGGATGTACTTAGAGGAAACTGGGAGGCAACTGGCATGTACTGGGATGTACTGGAATAGAACTGGGAGTGAACTGTGTGTGAACTGGGAGGGAACTGGGATGTACTGTGAGGGAACTGGGATGTACTGGGATGTACTGGGAGGGACTGGGAGGGATCTGGGATGTACTGGGCTGCACTGGTAGGGAACTGGGATGTACTGGGAGGAAACTGGAATGTCCCAGTTGACACCCACTTCCCTCCCAGGTTCCTCCCAGTATATCCCAGTTTCCTCCCAGTATATCCCAGTTTCCTCCCAGTACATCCCAGTAAATCCCAGTTCGCTCCCAGTACATCCCAGTACATCACAGTACATTCCAGTTCCGTTCCTGTACATCCCAATACATCCCCATTCCATGCCAGTACATCCCAGTTCCCTACCAGTTCATCCCCGTACATCCCAATTCCCTCCCGGTTCACTACCACTTCTTTCCCAGTTCCGTCCCATTACATCCCAGTTCCGTCCCATTACATCCCAGTACATCCCAGTTCCCTCCCAGTACATCCCAGGTCCCTCCCAGTACATCCCAGTTCCCTCCCAGTACTGGGAGGGAACTGAGATGTACTGGGAGGCACTACAATGTGCGGGGATGCCCTGGGATGTACTGTGGAGGAACTAGGATGTACAGGCTTGTACTGGGTTGTACCGGTCGGAACTGGCAGGGATTTGGGATGTACCAGGATCTACTGGGATGTACTGGGAGGTAACTGTTATGTACTGGGAAGGAACAGGGAGGGAACTGGGATGTACTGGTAGGGAACTGGGATGTACTGTGAGGGAACTGGGACGTACTGTGAGGACACTGGGATGTACTGGTATGTACTGGGAGGGAAGTGTTATGTACTGAGGGGAACTGGGACGTACTGGGATGTACTGGGAGGGAACTGTGAAGTACTGGGATGTACTGGGAGTGAACTGGGAGGGAACTGGTATGTAGTAGGATGTACTGGGTGGGAACTGGGATGTACTGGGAGGGGATTGGGACGGACTGGGAGGGAACTGGGATGTACTGGGCTGCACTGGTAGGGAACTGGGATGTACTGGGAGGAAACTGGAATGTCCCAGTTGACACCCAATTCCCTCCCAATGCCTCCCAGTATATCCCAGTTTCCTCCCAGTATATCCCAGTTTCCTCCCAGTACATCCCAGTAAATCCCAGCTCGCTGCCAGTACATGCCAATACATCGCTGTACATTCCAGTTCTGTTCCTGTACATCCCAATACATCCCCGTTCCATGCCAGTACATCCCAGTTCCCTACCAGTTCATCCCCGTACATCCCAATTCCCTCCCGGTTCACTACCACTTCTTTCCCAGTTCCGTCCCATTACATCCCAGTTCCGTCCCATTACATCCCAGTACATCCCAGTTCCCTCCCAGTACATCCCAGGTCCCTCCCAGTACATCCCAGGTCCCTCCCAGTACTGGGAGGGAACTGGGATGTACTGGGAGGCACTACAATGTGCGGGGATGCCCTGGGATGTACTGTGGAGGAACTAGGAAGTACAGGCTTGTACTGGGTTGTACCGGGTGGAGCTGGCAGGGATTTGGGATGTACCAGGATCTACTGGGATGTACTGGGATGTACTGGGAGGTAACTGTTGTGTACTGGGAGTGAACTGGGAGGTAACTGGGATGTACTGGGAGGGAACTGGGATGTACTGTGAGGACACTGGGATGTACTGGTATGTACTGGGAGGGAAGTGTTATGTACTGAGGGGAACTGGGACGTACTGGGACGTGCTGGGAGGGAACTATGAAGTATTGGGATGTACTTAGAGGGAACTGGGATGTACTGGGAGGGAACTGGTATGAACTGGGAGGGAACTGTGAAGTACTGGGATGTACTGGGAGGGAACTGGTATGTACTGGGTGGGAACTGGGATGTACTGGGTGGAAAGTGTTGGGAATTGGGATTTACTGGGAGGGAACTGGGATGGACTGGGAGGGAACTGGGATGTAGTGGGACATACTGGGAGGGAACTGGGATGTACTGGGGTGTACTGGGAGGGAACTGTTATGTACCGAGGGGGAACTGGGATGTACTGGGAGTGAACTGTGAAGTACTGGGATGTACTTAGAGGGAAGTGGGAGGGAACTTGGATGTAGTGGGAGGGAACTGGGGTTTACTTGGAGGAAAGTGGCATGTACTGGGCTGTACTGGAATGGAACTGGGAGTGAACTGTGTGTGAACTGTGTGTGAACTGGGATGTACTGTGAGGGAACTGGGATGTACTGGGATGTACTGGGACGGACTGGGAGGGAACTGGGATGTACTGGGAGGGATCTGGGATGTACTGGGCTGCACTGGTAGGGAGCTGGGATGTACTGGGAGGAAACTGGAATGTCCCAGTTGACACCCACTTCCCTCCCAGTGCCTCCCAGTATATCCCAGTTTCCTCCCAGTACATCCCAGTAAATCCCAGCTCGCTGCCAGTACATCCCAGTACATCGCAGTACATTCCAGTTCCGTTCCTGTACATCCCAATACATCCCCGTTCCATGCCAGTACATCCCAGTTCCCTACCAGTTCATCCCCGTACATCCCAATTCCCTCCCAGTTCACTACCACTTCTTTCCCAGTTCCGTCCCATTACATCCCAGTTCCCTCCCATTACATCCCAGCACATCCCAGTTCCCTCCCAGTACATCCCAGGTCCCTCCCAGTACATCCCAGGTCCCTCCCAGTACTGGGAGGGACCTGGGATGTACTGGGAGGAACTACAATGTGCGGGGATGCCCTGGGATGTACTGTGGAGGAACTAGGATGTACAGGCTTGTACTGGGTTGTACCGGGTGGAACTGGCAGGGATTTGGGATGTACCAGGATCTACTGGGATGTACTGGGAGGTAACTGTTATGTACTGGGAAGGAACAGGGAGGGAACTGGGATGTACTGGTAGGGAACTGGGATGTACTGGGAGGGAACTGGGACGTACTGTGAGGACACCGGGATGTACTGGTATGTACTGGGAGGGAAGTGTTATGTACTGAGGGGAACTGGGACGTACTGGGATGTACTGGGAGGGAACTGTGAAGTACTGGGATGTACTGGGAGGGAACTGGTATGTAGTAGGATGTACTGGGTGGGAACTGGGATGTACCGGGAGGGAACTGGTATGTACTGGGAGGGAACTGGTATGTACTGGGAGGGAACTGGGATGTACTGGGATGTAGTGGGAGGGAACTGGGAGGGAACTGGGATGTACTGGGAGGGAACTAGTATGTACTGGGAGGGAACTGGGATGTACTGGGAGGCACTACAATGTGCGGGGATGCCCTGGGATGTACTGTGGAGGAACTAGGATGTACAGGCTTGTACTGGGTTGTACCGGGTGGAACTGGAAGGGATTTGGGATGTACCAGGATCTACTAGGATGTACTGGGAGGTAACTGTTATGTACTGGGAAGGAACAGGGAGGGAACTGCGATGTACTGGGAGGGAACTGGGACGTACTGTGAGGACACTGGGATGTACTGGTATGTACTGGGAGGGAAGTGTTATGTACTGAGGGGAACTGGGACGTACTGGGATGTACTGGGAGGGAACTGTGAAGTACTGGGATGTACTGGGAGTGAACTGGGAGGGAACTGGTATGTAGTAGGATGTACTGGGTGGGAACTGGGATGTACCAGGATGTACTGGGACGGAACTGGGATTTACTGGGAGGGAACTGGGATGTACTGGGACATACTGGCAGGGAACTGGGATGTACTGGGAGGGGATTGGGACGGACTGGGAGGGAACTGGGATGTACTGGGCTGCACTGGTAGGGAACTGGGATGTACTGGGAGGAAACTGGAATGTCCCAGTTGACACCCACTTCCCTCCCAATGCCTCCCAGTATATCCCAGTTTCCTCCCAGTATATCCCAGTTTCCTCCCAGTACATCCCAGTAAATCCCAGCTCGCTGCCAGTACATGCCAATACATTGCTGTACATTCCAGTTCTGTTCCTGTACATCCCAATACATCCCCGTTCCATGCCAGTACATCCCAGTTCCCTACCAGTTCATCCCCGTACATCCCAGTTCCCTCCCGGTTCACTACCACTTCTTTCCCAGTTCGGTCCATTACATCCCAGTTCCGTCCCATTACATCCCAGTACATCCCAGTTCCCTCCCAGTACATCCCAGGTCCCTCCCAGTACGTCCCAGTTCCCTCCCATTACATCCCAGGTCCCTCCCAGTACTGGGAGGGAACTGGGATGTACTGGGAGGCACTACAATGTGCCGGGATGCCCTGGGATGTACTGTGGAGGAACTAGGATGTACAGGCTTGTACTGGGTTGTACCGGGTGGATCTGGCAGGGATTTGAAATGTCCTAGGATCTACTGGGATGTACTGGGAGGTAACTGTTATGTACTGGGAGTGAACTGGGAGGGAACTGGGATGTACTGTGAGGGAACTGGGACGTACTGTGAGGACACTGGGATGTACTGGTATGTACTGGGAGGGAAGTGTTATGTACTGAGGGGAACTGGGACGTACTGGGATGTGCTGGGAGGGAACTGTGAAGTACTGGGATGTACTGGGAGTGAACTGGGAGGGAACTGGTATGTAGTAGGATGTACTGGGTGGGAACTGGGATGTACCAGGATGTACCGGGATGTACTGGGAGGGAACTGGTATGTACTGGGAGGGAACTGGGATGTACTGGGATGTAGTGGGAGGGAACTGGGAGGGAACTGGGATGTAGTGGGAGGGAACTGGTATGTACTGGGAGGGAACTGGGATGTACTGGGACATACTGGCAGGGAACTGGGATGTACTGGGAGGGGATTGGGACGGACTGGGAGGGAACTGGGATGTACTGGGCTGCACTGGTAGGGAACTGGGATGTACTGGGAGGAAACTGGAATGTCCCAGTTGACACCCACTTCCCTCCCAATGCCTCCCAGTATATCCCAGTTTCCTCCCAGTATATCCCAGTTTCCTCCCAGTACATCCCAGTAAATCCCAGCTCGCTGCCAGTACATGCCAATACATTGCTGTACATTCCAGTTCTGTTCCTGTACATCCCAATACATCCCCGTTCCATGCCAGTACATCCCAGTTCCCTACCAGTTCATCCCCGTACATCCCAATTCCCTCCCGGTTCACTACCACTTCTTTCCCAGTTCGGTCCATTACATCCCAGTTCCGTCCCATTACATCCCAGTACATCCCAGTTCCCTCCCAGTACGTCCCAGGTCCCTCCCAGTACATCCCAGGTCCCTCCCAGTACTGGGAGGGAACTGGGATGTACTGGGAGGCACTACAATGTGCGGGGATGCCCTGGGATGTACTGTGGAGGAACTAGGATGTACAGGCTTGTACTGGGTTGTACCGGGTGGAACTGGCAGGGATTTGGGATGTACCAGGATCTACTGGGATGTACTGGGAGGTAACTGTTATGTACTGGGAAGGAACAGGGAGGGAACTGGGATGTACTGGTAGGGAACTGGGATGTACTGTGAGGGAACTGGGACGTACCGTGAGGACACTGGGATGTACTGGTATGTACTGGGAGGGAAGTGTTATGTACTGAGGGGAACTGGGACGTACTGGGATGTACTGGGAGGGAACTGTGAAGTACTGGGATGTACTGGGAGTGAACTGGGAGGGAACTGGTATGTAGTAGGATGTACTGGGTGGGAACTGGGATGTACCAGGATGTACTGGGATGTACTGGGAGGGAACTGGTATGTACTGGGAGGGAACTGGGATGTACTGGGCTGCACTGGTAGGGAACTGGGATGTACTGGGAGGAAACTGGAATGTCCCAGTTGACACCCACTTCCCTCCCAATGCCTCCCAGTATATCCCAGTTCGCTCCCAGTACATCGCAGTACATTCCAGTTCCGTTCCTGTACATCCCAATACATCCCCGTTCCATGCCAGTACATCCCAGTTCCCTACCAGTTCATCCCCGTACATCCCAATTCCCTCCCGGTTCACTACCAGTTCTTTCCCAGTGCCTCCCAATACATCCCAGTTCCGTCCCATTACATCCCAGTACATCCCAGTTCCCTCCCAGTACATCCCAGGTCCCTCCCAGTACATCCCAGTTCCCTCCCAGTACTGGGAGGGAACTGGGATGTACTGGGAGGCACTACAATGTGCGGGGATCCCCTGGGATGTACTGTGGAGGAACTAGGATGTACAGGCTTGTACTGGGTTGTACCGGGTGGAACTGGCATGGATTTGGGATATACCAGGATCTACTGGGATGTACTGGGAGGTTACTGTTATGTACTGGGAGTGAACTGGGAGGGAAGTGGGACGTACTGGTAGGGAACTGGGATGTACTGTGAGGGAACTGGGACGTACTGTGAGGACACTGGGATGTACTGTTATGTACTGGGAGGGAAGTGTTATGTACTGAGGGGAACTGGTGCGTACTGGGATGTACTGGGATGGAACTGTGAAGTACTGGGATGTACTGGGAGTGAACTGGGAGGGAACTGGTATGTAGTAGGATGTACTGGGTGGGAACTGGGATGTACCAGGATGTACTGGGATGTACTGGGAGGGAACTGGTATGTACTGGGAGGGAACTGGGATGTAGTGGGAGGGAACTGGGAGGGAACTGGTATGTACTGGGAGGGAACTGGGATGTACTGGGACATACTGGCAGGGAACTGGGATGTACTGGGAGGGGATTGGGATGTACTGGGCGGGAACTTGGATGTATTGGGAGGGAAGTGTTATGTACCAAGGGGGAACTGGGACGTACTGGGATGTAGTGGGAGTGAACTGTGAAGTACTGGGATGTACTGTGAGGGAACTGGGATGTACTGGGAGGGAACTTTAAAGTACTGGGATGTACTTAGATGAAACTGGGAGGCAACTGGCATGTACTGGGATGTACTGGAATGGAACTGGGAGTGAACTGTGTGTGAACTGGGAGGGAACTGGGATGTACTGTGAGGGAACTGGGATGTACTGGGATGTACTGGGAGGGACTGGGAGGGATCTGGGATGTACTGGGCTGCACTGGTAGGGAACTGGGATGTACTGGGAGGAAACTGGAATGTCCCAGTTGACACCCACTTCCCTCCCAGTTTCCTCCCAGTATATCCCAGTTTCCTCCCAGTATATCCCAGTTTCCTCCCAGTACATCCCAGTAAATCCCAGTTCGCTCCCAGTACATCCCAATACATCGTCGTACATTCCAGTTCCGTTCCTGTACATCCCAATACATCCCCGTTCCATGCCAGTACATCCCAGTTTCCTACCAGTTCATCCCCGTACATCCCAATTCCCTCCCGGTTCACTACCACTTCTTTCCCAGTGCCTCCCAATACATCCCAGTTCCGTCCCATTACATCCCAGTACATCCCAGTTCCCTCCCAGTACATCCCAGTTCCCTCCCAGTACTGGGTGGGAACTGGGACGTACTGTGAGGACACTGGGATGTACTGGTATGTACTGGGAGGGAAGTGTTATGTACTGAGGGGAACTGGGACGTACTGGGATGTACTGGGAGGGAACTGGGAGGGAACTGGTATGTAGTAGGATGTACTGGGTGGGAACTGGGATGTACCAGGATGTACTGGGATGTACTGGGAGGGAACTGGTATGTACTGGGAGGGAACTGGGATGTACTGGGATGTAGTGGGAGGGAACTGGGAGGGAACTGGGATGTACTGGGAGGGAACTGGGATGTACTGGGACATACTGGCAGGGAACTGGGATGTACTGGGAGGGGATTGGGACAGACTGGGAGGGAACTGGGATGTACTGGGCTGCACTGGTAGGGAACTGGGATGTACTGGGAGGAAACTGGAATGTCCCAGTTGACGCCCACTTCCCTCCCAATGCCTCCCAGTATATCCCAGTTTCCTCCCAGTATATCCCAGTTTCCTCCCAGTACATCCCAGTAAATCCCAGCTCGCTGCCAGTACATGCCAATACATCGCTGTACATTCCAGTTCTGTTCCTGTACATCCCAATACATCCCCATTCCATGCCAGTACATCCCAGTTCCCTACCAGTTCATCCCCGTACATCCCAATTCCCTCCCGGTTCACTACCACTTCTTTCCCAGTTCCGTCCCATTACATCCCAGTTCCGTCCCATTACATCCCAGTACATCCCAGTTCCCTCCCAGTACATCCCAGGTCCCTCCCAGTACATCCCAGGTCCCTCCCAGTACTGGGAGGGAACTGGGATGTACTGGGAGGCACTACAATGTGCGGGGATGCCCTGGGATGTACTGTGGAGGAACTAGGATGTACAGGCTTGTACTGGGTTGTACCGGGTGGAACTGGCAGGGATTTGGGATGTACCAGGATCTACTGGGATGTACTGGGAGGTAACTGTTATGTACTGGGAAGGAACAGGGAGGTAACTGGGATGTACTGGTAGGGAACTGGGATGTACTGTGAGGGAACTGGGACGTACTGTGAGGACACTGGGATGTACTGGTATGTACTGGGAGGGAAGTGTTATGTACTGAGGGGAACTGGGATGTACTGGGAGGGAACTGTGAAGTACTGGGATGTACTGGGAGTGAACTGTGAGGGAACTGGTATGTAGTAGGATGTACTGGGTGGGAACTGGGATGTACCAGGATGTACTGGGATGTAGTGGGAGGGAACTGGTATGTAGTGGGAGGGAACTGGGATGTACTGGGATGTAGTGGGAGGGAACTGGGAGGGAACTGGGATGTAGTGGGAGGGAACTGGTATGTACTGGGAGGGAACTGGGATGTACTGGGACATACTGGCAGGGAACTGGGATGTACTGGGAGGGGATTGGGACGGACTGGGAGGGAACTGGGATGTACTGGGCTGCACTGGTAGGGAACTGGGATGTACTGGGAGGAAACTGGAATGTCCCAGTTGACACCCACTTCCCTCCCAATGCCTCTCAGTATATCCCAGTTTCCTCCCAGTATATCCCAGTTTCCTCCCAGTACATCCCAGTAAATCCCAGTTCGCTCCCAGTACATCGCAGTACATTCCAGTTCCGTTCCTGTACATCCCAATACATCCCCGTTCCATGCCAGTACATCCCAGTTTCCTACCAGTTCATCCCCGTACATCCCAATTCCCTCCCGGTTCACTACCACTTCTTTCCCAGTGCCTCCCAATACATCCCAGTTCCGTCCCATTACATCCCAGTACATCCCAGTTCCCTCCCAGTACATCCCAGGTCCCTCCCAGTACATCCCAGGTCCCTCCCAGTAGGAGGGACCTGGGATGTACTGGGAGGCACTACAATGTGCGGGGATGCCCTGGGATGTACTGTGGAGGAACTAGGATGTACAGGCTTGTACTGGGTTGTACCGGGTGGAACTGGCAGGGATTTGGGATGTACCAGGATCTACTGGGATGTACTGGGAGGTAACTGTTATGTACTGGGAGTGAACTGGGAGGGAACTGGGACGTACTGGTAGGGAACTGGGATGTACTGTGAGGGAACTGGGACGTACTGTGAGGACACTGGGATGTACTGTTATGTACTGGGAGGGAAGTGTTATGTACTGAGGGGAACTGGGACGTACTGGGATGTACTGGGAGGGAACTGTGAAGTACTGGGATGTACTGGGAGTGAACTGGGAGGGAACTGGTATGTAGTAGGATGTACTGGGTGGGAACTGGGATGTACCGGGAGGGAACTGGGATGTACTGGGAGGGAACTGGTATGTACTGGGAGGGAACTGGGATGTACTGGGATGTAGTGGGAGGGAACTGGGAGGAAACTGGGATGTAGTGGGAGGGAACTGGTATGTACTGGGAGGGAACTGGGATGTACTGGGACATACTGGCAGGGAACTGGGATGTACTGGGAGGGGATAGGGACGGACTGGGAGGGAACTGGGATGTACTGGGCTGCACTGGTAGGGAACTGGGATGTACTGGGAGGAAACTGGAATGTCCCAGTTGACACCCACTTCCCTCCCAATGCCTCCCAGTATATCCCAGTTTCCTCCCAGTATATCCCAGTTTCCTCCCAGTACATCCCAGTAAATCCCAGCTCGCTGCCAGTACATGCCAATACATCGCTGTACATTCCAGTTCTGTTCCTGTACATCCCAATACATCCCCGTTCCATGCCAGTACATCCCAGTTCCCTACCAGTTCATCCCCGTACATCCCAGTTCCCTCCCGGTTCACTACCACTTCTTTCCCAGTTCGGTCCATTACATCCCAGTTCCGTCCCATTACATCCCAGTACATCCCAGTTCCCTCCCAGTACATCCCAGGTCCCTCCCAGTACGTCCCAGTTCCCTCCCATTACATCCCAGGTCCCTCCCAGTACTGGGAGGGAACTGGGATGTACTGGGAGGCACTACAATGTGCCGGGATGCCCTGGGATGTACTGTGGAGGAACTAGGATGTACAGGCTTGTACTGGGTTGTACCGGGTGGATCTGGCAGGGATTTGAAATGTCCTAGGATCTACTGGGATGTACTGGGAGGTAACTGTTATGTACTGGGAGTGAACTGGGAGGGAACTGGGATGTACTGTGAGGGAACTGGGACGTACTGTGAGGACACTGGGATGTACTGGTATGTACTGGGAGGGAAGTGTTATGTACTGAGGGGAACTGGGACGTACTGGGATGTACTGGGAGGGAACTGTGAAGTACTGGGATGTACTGGGAGTGAACTGGGAGGGAACTGGTATGTAGTAGGATGTACTGGGTGGGAACTGGGATGTACCAGGATGTACCGGGATGTACTGGGAGGGAACTGGTATGTACTGGGAGGGAACTGGGATGTACTGGGATGTAGTGGGAGGGAACTGGGAGGGAACTGGGATGTAGTGGGAGGGAACTGGTATGTACTGGGAGGGAACTGGGATGTACTGGGACATACTGGCAGGGAACTGGGATGTACTGGGAGGGGATTGGGACGGACTGGGAGGGAACTGGGATGTACTGGGCTGCACTGGTAGGGAACTGGGATGTACTGGGAGGAAACTGGAATGTCCCAGTTGACACCCACTTCCCTCCCAATGCCTCCCAGTATATCCCAGTTTCCTCCCAGTATATCCCAGTTTCCTCCCAGTACATCCCAGTAAATCCCAGCTCGCTGCCAGTACATGCCAATACATCGCTGTACATTCCAGTTCCGTTCCTGTACATCCCAATACATCCCCGTTCCATGCCAGTACATCCCAGTTCCCTACCAGTTCATCCCCGTACATCCCAATTCCCTCCCGGTTCACTACCACTTCTTTCCCAGTTCGGTCCATTACATCCCAGTTCCGTCCCATTACATCCCAGTACATCCCAGTTCCCTCCCAGTACATCCCAGGTCCCTCCCAGTACATCCCAGGTCCCTCCCAGTACTGGGAGGGAACTGGGATGTACTGGGAGGCACTACAATGTGCGGGGATGCCCTGGGATGTACTGTGGAGGAACTAGGATGTACAGGCTTGTACTGGGTTGTACCGGGTGGAACTGGCATGGATTTGGGATGTACCAGGATCTACTGGGATGTACTGGGAGGTAACTGTTATGTACTGGGAGTGAACTGGGAGGGAACTGGGACGTACTGGTAGGGAACTGGGATGTACTGTGAGGGAACTGGGACGTACTGTGAGGACACTGGGATGTACTGGTATGTACTGGGAGGGAAGTGTTATGTACTGAGGGGAACTGGTGCGTACTGGGATGTACTGGGATGGAACTGTGAAGTACTGGGATGTACTGGGAGTGAACTGGGAGGGAACTGGTATGTAGTAGGATGTACTGGGTGGGAACTGGGATGTACCAGGATGTACTGGGATGTACTGGGAGGGAACTGGTATGTACTGGGAGGGAACTGGGATGTAGTGGGAGGGAACTGGGAGGGAACTGGTATGTACTGGGAGGGAACTGGTATGTACTGGGAGGGAACTGGGATGTACTGGGACATACTGGCAGGGAACTGGGATGTACTGGGAGGGGATTGGGATGTACTGGGAGGGAACTTGGATGTATTGGGAGGGAAGTGTTATGTACCAAGGGGGAACTGGGACGTACTGGGATGTAGTGGGAGTGAACTGTGAAGTGCTGGGATGTACTGTGAGGGAACTGGGATGTACTGGGAGGGAACTTTAAAGTACTGGGATGTACTTAGAGGAAACTGGGAGGCAACTGGCATGTACTGGGATGTACTGGAATAGAACTGGGAGTGAACTGTGTGTGAACTGGGAGGGAACTGGGATGTACTGTGAGGGAACTGGGATGTACTGGGATGTACTGGGAGGGACTGGGAGGGATCTGGGATGTACTGGGCTGCACTGGTAGGGAACTGGGATGTACTGGGAGGAAACTGGAATGTCCCAGTTGACACCCACTTCCCTCCCAGGTTCCTCCCAGTATATCCCAGTTTCCTCCCAGTATATCCCAGTTTCCTCCCAGTACATCCCAGTAAATCCCAGTTCGCTCCCAGTACATCCCAGTACATCACAGTACATTCCAGTTCCGTTCCTGTACATCCCAATACATCCCCATTCCATGCCAGTACATCCCAGTTCCCTACCAGTTCATCCCCGTACATCCCAATTCCCTCCCGGTTCACTACCACTTCTTTCCCAGTTCCGTCCCATTACATCCCAGTTCCGTCCCATTACATCCCAGTACATCCCAGTTCCCTCCCAGTACATCCCAGGTCCCTCCCAGTACATCCCAGTTCCCTCCCAGTACTGGGAGGGAACTGAGATGTACTGGGAGGCACTACAATGTGCGGGGATGCCCTGGGATGTACTGTGGAGGAACTAGGATGTACAGGCTTGTACTGGGTTGTACCGGTCGGAACTGGCAGGGATTTGGGATGTACCAGGATCTACTGGGATGTACTGGGAGGTAACTGTTATGTACTGGGAAGGAACAGGGAGGGAACTGGGATGTACTGGTAGGGAACTGGGATGTACTGTGAGGGAACTGGGACGTACTGTGAGGACACTGGGATGTACTGGTATGTACTGGGAGGGAAGTGTTATGTACTGAGGGGAACTGGGACGTACTGGGATGTACTGGGAGGGAACTGTGAAGTACTGGGATGTACTGGGAGTGAACTGGGAGGGAACTGGTATGTAGTAGGATGTACTGGGTGGGAACTGGGATGTACTGGGAGGGGATTGGGACGGACTGGGAGGGAACTGGGATGTACTGGGCTGCACTGGTAGGGAACTGGGATGTACTGGGAGGAAACTGGAATGTCCCAGTTGACACCCAATTCCCTCCCAATGCCTCCCAGTATATCCCAGTTTCCTCCCAGTATATCCCAGTTTCCTCCCAGTACATCCCAGTAAATCCCAGCTCGCTGCCAGTACATGCCAATACATCGCTGTACATTCCAGTTCTGTTCCTGTACATCCCAATACATCCCCGTTCCATGCCAGTACATCCCAGTTCCCTACCAGTTCATCCCCGTACATCCCAATTCCCTCCCGGTTCACTACCACTTCTTTCCCAGTTCCGTCCCATTACATCCCAGTTCCGTCCCATTACATCCCAGTACATCCCAGTTCCCTCCCAGTACATCCCAGGTCCCTCCCAGTACATCCCAGGTCCCTCCCAGTACTGGGAGGGAACTGGGATGTACTGGGAGGCACTACAATGTGCGGGGATGCCCTGGGATGTACTGTGGAGGAACTAGGAAGTACAGGCTTGTACTGGGTTGTACCGGGTGGAGCTGGCAGGGATTTGGGATGTACCAGGATCTACTGGGATGTACTGGGATGTACTGGGAGGTAACTGTTGTGTACTGGGAGTGAACTGGGAGGTAACTGGGATGTACTGGGAGGGAACTGGGATGTACTGTGAGGACACTGGGATGTACTGGTATGTACTGGGAGGGAAGTGTTATGTACTGAGGGGAACTGGGACGTACTGGGACGTGCTGGGAGGGAACTATGAAGTATTGGGATGTACTTAGAGGGAACTGGGATGTACTGGGAGGGAACTGGGAGGGAACTGGGAGGGAACTGTGAAGTACTGGGATGTACTGGGAGGGAACTGGTATGTACTGGGTGGGAACTGGGATGTACTGGGTGGAAAGTGTTGGGAATTGGGATTTACTGGGAGGGAACTGGGATGGACTGGGAGGGAACTGGGATGTAGTGGGACATACTGGGAGGGAACTGGGATGTACTGGGGTGTACTGGGAGGGAACTGTTATGTACCGAGGGGGAACTGGGATGTACTGGGAGTGAACTGTGAAGTACTGGGATGTACTTAGAGGGAAGTGGGAGGGAACTTGGATGTAGTGGGAGGGAACTGGGGTTTACTTGGAGGAAAGTGGCATGTACTGGGCTGTACTGGAATGGAACTGGGAGTGAACTGTGTGTGAACTGTGTGTGAACTGGGATGTACTGTGAGGGAACTGGGATGTACTGGGATGTACTGGGACGGACTGGGAGGGAACTGGGATGTACTGGGAGGGATCTGGGATGTACTGGGCTGCACTGGTAGGGAGCTGGGATGTACTGGGAGGAAACTGGAATGTCCCAGTTGACACCCACTTCCCTCCCAGTGCCTCCCAGTATATCCCAGTTTCCTCCCAGTACATCCCAGTAAATCCCAGCTCGCTGCCAGTACATCCCAGTACATCGCAGTACATTCCAGTTCCGTTCCTGTACATCCCAATACATCCCCGTTCCATGCCAGTACATCCCAGTTCCCTACCAGTTCATCCCCGTACATCCCAATTCCCTCCCAGTTCACTACCACTTCTTTCCCAGTTCCGTCCCATTACATCCCAGTTCCCTCCCATTACATCCCAGCACATCCCAGTTCCCTCCCAGTACATCCCAGGTCCCTCCCAGTACATCCCAGGTCCCTCCCAGTACTGGGAGGGACCTGGGATGTACTGGGAGGAACTACAATGTGCGGGGATGCCCTGGGATGTACTGTGGAGGAACTAGGATGTACAGGCTTGTACTGTGTTGTACCGGGTGGAACTGGCAGGGATTTGGGATGTACCAGGATCTACTGGGATGTACTGGGAGGTAACTGTTATGTACTGGGAAGGAACAGGGAGGGAACTGGGATGTACTGGTAGGGAACTGGGATGTACTGGGAGGGAACTGGGACGTACTGTGAGGACACCGGGATGTACTGGTATGTACTGGGAGGGAAGTGTTATGTACTGAGGGGAACTGGGACGTACTGGGATGTACTGGGAGGGAACTGTGAAGTACTGGGATGTACTGGGAGGGAACTGGTATGTAGTAGGATGTACTGGGTGGGAACTGGGATGTACCGGGAGGGAACTGGTATGTACTGGGAGGGAACTGGTATGTACTGGGAGGGAACTGGGATGTACTGGGATGTAGTGGGAGGGAACTGGGAGGGAACTGGGATGTACTGGGAGGGAACTAGTATGTACTGGGAGGGAACTGGGATGTACTGGGAGGCACTACAATGTGCGGGGATGCCCTGGGATGTACTGTGGAGGAACTAGGATGTACAGGCTTGTACTGGGTTGTACCGGGTGGAACTGGCAGGGATTTGGGATGTACCAGGATCTACTAGGATGTACTGGGAGGTAACTGTTATGTACTGGGAAGGAACAGGGAGGGAACTGCGATGTACTGGGAGGGAACTGGGACGTACTGTGAGGACACTGGGATGTACTGGTATGTACTGGGAGGGAAGTGTTATGTACTGAGGGGAACTGGGACGTACTGGGATGTACTGGGAGGGAACTGTGAAGTACTGGGATGTACTGGGAGTGAACTGGGAGGGAACTGGTATGTAGTAGGATGTACTGGGTGGGAACTGGGATGTACCAGGATGTACTGGGACGGAACTGGGATTTACTGGGAGGGAACTGGGATGTACTGGGACATACTGGCAGGGAACTGGGATGTACTGGGAGGGGATTGGGACGGACTGGGAGGGAACTGGGATGTACTGGGCTGCACTGGTAGGGAACTGGGATGTACTGGGAGGAAACTGGAATGTCCCAGTTGACACCCACTTCCCTCCCAATGCCTCCCAGTATATCCCAGTTTCCTCCCAGTATATCCCAGTTTCCTCCCAGTACATCCCAGTAAATCCCAGCTCGCTGCCAGTACATGCCAATACATTGCTGTACATTCCAGTTCTGTTCCTGTACATCCCAATACATCCCCGTTCCATGCCAGTACATCCCAGTTCCCTACCAGTTCATCCCCGTACATCCCAGTTCCCTCCCGGTTCACTACCACTTCTTTCCCAGTTCGGTCCATTACATCCCAGTTCCGTCCCATTACATCCCAGTACATCCCAGTTCCCTCCCAGTACATCCCAGGTCCCTCCCAGTACGTCCCAGTTCCCTCCCATTACATCCCAGGTCCCTCCCAGTACTGGGAGGGAACTGGGATGTACTGGGAGGCACTACAATGTGCCGGGATGCCCTGGGATGTACTGTGGAGGAACTAGGATGTACAGGCTTGTACTGGGTTGTACCGGGTGGATCTGGCAGGGATTTGAAATGTCCTAGGATCTACTGGGATGTACTGGGAGGTAACTGTTATGTACTGGGAGTGAACTGGGAGGGAACTGGGATGTACTGTGAGGGAACTGGGACGTACTGTGAGGACACTGGGATGTACTGGTATGTACTGGGAGGGAAGTGTTATGTACTGAGGGGAACTGGGACGTACTGGGATGTGCTGGGAGGGAACTGTGAAGTACTGGGATGTACTGGGAGTGAACTGGGAGGGAACTGGTATGTAGTAGGATGTACTGGGTGGGAACTGGGATGTACCAGGATGTACCGGGATGTACTGGGAGGGAACTGGTATGTACTGGGAGGGAACTGGGATGTACTGGGATGTAGTGGGAGGGAACTGGGAGGGAACTGGGATGTAGTGGGAGGGAACTGGTATGTACTGGGAGGGAACTGGGATGTACTGGGACATACTGGCAGGGAACTGGGATGTACTGGGAGGGGATTGGGACGGACTGGGAGGGAACTGGGATGTACTGGGCTGCACTGGTAGGGAACTGGGATGTACTGGGAGGAAACTGGAATGTCCCAGTTGACACCCACTTCCCTCCCAATGCCTCCCAGTATATCCCAGTTTCCTCCCAGTATATCCCAGTTTCCTCCCAGTACATCCCAGTAAATCCCAGCTCGCTGCCAGTACATGCCAATACATTGCTGTACATTCCAGTTCTGTTCCTGTACATCCCAATACATCCCCGTTCCATGCCAGTACATCCCAGTTCCCTACCAGTTCATCCCCGTACATCCCAATTCCCTCCCGGTTCACTACCACTTCTTTCCCAGTTCGGTCCATTACATCCCAGTTCCGTCCCATTACATCCCAGTACATCCCAGTTCCCTCCCAGTACGTCCCAGGTCCCTCCCAGTACATCCCAGGTCCCTCCCAGTACTGGGAGGGAACTGGGATGTACTGGGAGGCACTACAATGTGCGGGGATGCCCTGGGATGTACTGTGGAGGAACTAGGATGTACAGGCTTGTACTGGGTTGTACCGGGTGGAACTGGCAGGGATTTGGGATGTACCAGGATCTACTGGGATGTACTGGGAGGTAACTGTTATGTACTGGGAAGGAACAGGGAGGGAACTGGGATGTACTGGTAGGGAACTGGGATGTACTGTGAGGGAACTGGGACGTACCGTGAGGACACTGGGATGTACTGGTATGTACTGGGAGGGAAGTGTTATGTACTGAGGGGAACTGGGACGTACTGGGATGTACTGGGAGGGAACTGTGAAGTACTGGGATGTACTGGGAGTGAACTGGGAGGGAACTGGTATGTAGTAGGATGTACTGGGTGGGAACTGGGATGTACCAGGATGTACTGGGATGTACTGGGAGGGAACTGGTATGTACTGGGAGGGAACTGGGATGTACTGGGCTGCACTGGTAGGGAACTGGGATGTACTGGGAGGAAACTGGAATGTCCCAGTTGACACCCACTTCCCTCCCAATGCCTCCCAGTATATCCCAGTTCGCTCCCAGTACATCGCAGTACATTCCAGTTCCGTTCCTGTACATCCCAATACATCCCCGTTCCATGCCAGTACATCCCAGTTCCCTACCAGTTCATCCCCGTACATCCCAATTCCCTCCCGGTTCACTACCAGTTCTTTCCCAGTGCCTCCCAATACATCCCAGTTCCGTCCCATTACATCCCAGTACATCCCAGTTCCCTCCCAGTACATCCCAGGTCCCTCCCAGTACATCCCAGTTCCCTCCCAGTACTGGGAGGGAACTGGGATGTACTGGGAGGCACTACAATGTGCGGGGATCCCCTGGGATGTACTGTGGAGGAACTAGGATGTACAGGCTTGTACTGGGTTGTACCGGGTGGAACTGGCATGGATTTGGGATATACCAGGATCTACTGGGATGTACTGGGAGGTTACTGTTATGTACTGGGAGTGAACTGGGAGGGAAGTGGGACGTACTGGTAGGGAACTGGGATGTACTGTGAGGGAACTGGGACGTACTGTGAGGACACTGGGATGTACTGTTATGTACTGGGAGGGAAGTGTTATGTACTGAGGGGAACTGGTGCGTACTGGGATGTACTGGGATGGAACTGTGAAGTACTGGGATGTACTGGGAGTGAACTGGGAGGGAACTGGTATGTAGTAGGATGTACTGGGTGGGAACTGGGATGTACCAGGATGTACTGGGATGTACTGGGAGGGAACTGGTATGTACTGGGAGGGAACTGGGATGTAGTGGGAGGGAACTGGGAGGGAACTGGTATGTACTGGGAGGGAACTGGGATGTACTGGGACATACTGGCAGGGAACTGGGATGTACTGGGAGGGGATTGGGATGTACTGGGCGGGAACTTGGATGTATTGGGAGGGAAGTGTTATGTACCAAGGGGGAACTGGGACGTACTGGGATGTAGTGGGAGTGAACTGTGAAGTACTGGGATGTACTGTGAGGGAACTGGGATGTACTGGGAGGGAACTTTAAAGTACTGGGATGTACTTAGATGAAACTGGGAGGCAACTGGCATGTACTGGGATGTACTGGAATGGAACTGGGAGTGAACTGTGTGTGAACTGGGAGGGAACTGGGATGTACTGTGAGGGAACTGGGATGTACTGGGATGTACTGGGAGGGACTGGGAGGGATCTGGGATGTACTGGGCTGCACTGGTAGGGAACTGGGATGTACTGGGAGGAAACTGGAATGTCCCAGTTGACACCCACTTCCCTCCCAGTTTCCTCCCAGTATATCCCAGTTTCCTCCCAGTATATCCCAGTTTCCTCCCAGTACATCCCAGTAAATCCCAGTTCGCTCCCAGTACATCCCAATACATCGTCGTACATTCCAGTTCCGTTCCTGTACATCCCAATACATCCCCGTTCCATGCCAGTACATCCCAGTTTCCTACCAGTTCATCCCCGTACATCCCAATTCCCTCCCGGTTCACTACCACTTCTTTCCCAGTGCCTCCCAATACATCCCAGTTCCGTCCCATTACATCCCAGTACATCCCAGTTCCCTCCCAGTACATCCCAGTTCCCTCCCAGTACTGGGTGGGAACTGGGACGTACTGTGAGGACACTGGGATGTACTGGTATGTACTGGGAGGGAAGTGTTATGTACTGAGGGGAACTGGGACGTACTGGGATGTACTGGGAGGGAACTGGGAGGGAACTGGTATGTAGTAGGATGTACTGGGTGGGAACTGGGATGTACCAGGATGTACTGGGATGTACTGGGAGGGAACTGGTATGTACTGGGAGGGAACTGGGATGTACTGGGATGTAGTGGGAGGGAACTGGGAGGGAACTGGGATGTACTGGGAGGGAACTGGGATGTACTGGGACATACTGGCAGGGAACTGGGATGTACTGGGAGGGGATTGGGACAGACTGGGAGGGAACTGGGATGTACTGGGCTGCACTGGTAGGGAACTGGGATGTACTGGGAGGAAACTGGAATGTCCCAGTTGACACCCACTTCCCTCCCAATGCCTCCCAGTATATCCCAGTTTCCTCCCAGTATATCCCAGTTTCCTCCCAGTACATCCCAGTAAATCCCAGCTCGCTGCCAGTACATGCCAATACATTGCTGTACATTCCAGTTCTGTTCCTGTACATCCCAATACATCCCCGTTCCATGCCAGTACATCCCAGTTCCCTACCAGTTCATCCCCGTACATCCCAATTCCCTCCCGGTTCACTACCACTTCTTTCCCAGTTCCGTCCCATTACATCCCAGTTCCGTCCCATTACATCCCAGTACATCCCAGTTCCCTCCCAGTACATCCCAGGTCCCTCCCAGTACATCTCAGTTCCCTCCCAGTACTGGGAGGGAACTGAGATGTACTGGGAGGCACTACAATGTGCGGGGATGCCCTGGGATGTACTGTGGAGGAACTAGGATGTACAGGCTTGTACTGGGTTGTACCGGTCGGAACTGGCAGGGATTTGGGATGTACCAGGATCTACTGGGATGTACTGGGAGGTAACTGTTATGTACTGGGAAGGAACAGGGAGGGAACTGGGATGTACTGGTAGGGAACTGGGATGTACTGTGAGGGAACTGGGACGTACTGTGAGGACACTGGGATGTACTGGTATGTACTGGGAGGGAAGTGTTATGTACTGAGGGGAACTGGGACGTACTGGGATGTACTGGGAGGGAACTGTGAAGTACTGGGATGTACTGGGAGTGAACTGGGAGGGAACTGGTATGTAGTAGGATGTACTGGGTGGGAACTGGGATGTACTGGGAGGGGATTGGGACGGACTGGGAGGGAACTGGGATGTACTGGGCTGCACTGGTAGGGAACTGGGATGTACTGGGAGGAAACTGGAATGTCCCAGTTGACACCCAATTCCCTCCCAATGCCTCCCAGTATATCCCAGTTTCATCCCAGTATATCCCAGTTTCCTCCCAGTACATCCCAGTAAATCCCAGCTCGCTGCCAGTACATGCCAATACATCGCTGTACATTCCAGTTCTGTTCCTGTACATCCCAATACATCCCCGTTCCATGCCAGTACATCCCAGTTCCCTACCAGTTCATCCCCGTACATCCCAATTCCCTCCCGGTTCACTACCACTTCTTTCCCAGTTCCGTCCCATTACATCCCAGTTCCGTCCCATTACATCCCAGTACATCCCAGTTCCCTCCCAGTACATCCCAGGTCCCTCCCAGTACATCCCAGGTCCCTCCCAGTACTGGGAGGGAACTGGGATGTACTGGGAGGCACTACAATGTGCGGGGATGCCCTGGGATGTACTGTGGAGGAACTAGGAAGTACAGGCTTGTACTGGGTTGTACCGGGTGGAGCTGGCAGGGATTTGGGATGTACCAGGATCTACTGGGATGTACTGGGATGTACTGGGAGGTAACTGTTGTGTACTGGGAGTGAACTGGGAGGTAACTGGGATGTACTGGGAGGGAACTGGGATGTACTGTGAGGACACTGGGATGTACTGGTATGTACTGGGAGGGAAGTGTTATGTACTGAGGGGAACTGGGACGTACTGGGACGTGCTGGGAGGGAACTATGAAGTATTGGGATGTACTTAGAGGGAACTGGGATGTACTGGGAGGGAACTGGGAGGGAACTGTGAAGTACTGGGATGTACTGGGAGGGAACTGGTATGTACTGGGTGGGAACTGGGATGTACTGGGTGGAAAGTGTTGGGAATTGGGATTTACTGGGAGGGAACTGGGATGGACTGGGAGGGAACTGGGATGTAGTGGGACATACTGGGAGGGAACTGGGATGTACTGGGGTGTACTGGGAGGGAACTGTTATGTACCGAGGGGGAACTGGGATGTACTGGGAGTGAACTGTGAAGTACTGGGATGTACTTAGAGGGAAGTGGGAGGGAACTTGGATGTAGTGGGAGGGAACTGGGGTTTACTTGGAGGAAAGTGGCATGTACTGGGCTGTACTGGAATGGAACTGGGAGTGAACTGTGTGTGAACTGTGTGTGAACTGGGATGTACTGTGAGGGAACTGGGATGTACTGGGATGTACTGGGACGGACTGGGAGGGAACTGGGATGTACTGGGAGGGATCTGGGATGTACTGGGCTGCACTGGTAGGGAGCTGGGATGTACTGGGAGGAAACTGGAATGTCCCAGTTGACACCCACTTCCCTCCCAGTGCCTCCCAGTATATCCCAGTTTCCTCCCAGTACATCCCAGTAAATCCCAGCTCGCTGCCAGTACATCCCAGTACATCGCAGTACATTCCAGTTCCGTTCCTGTACATCCCAATACATCCCCGTTCCATGCCAGTACATCCCAGTTCCCTACCAGTTCATCCCCGTACATCCCAATTCCCTCCCAGTTCACTACCACTTCTTTCCCAGTTCCGTCCCATTACATCCCAGTTCCCTCCCATTACATCCCAGCACATCCCAGTTCCCTCCCAGTACATCCCAGGTCCCTCCCAGTACATCCCAGGTCCCTCCCAGTACTGGGAGGGAACTGGGATGTACTGGGAGGAACTACAATGTGCGGGGATGCCCTGGGATGTACTGTGGAGGAACTAGGATGTACAGGCTTGTACTGGGTTGTACCGGGTGGAACTGGCAGGGATTTGGGATGTACCAGGATCTACTGGGATGTACTGGGAGGTAACTGTTATGTACTGGGAAGGAACAGGGAGGTAACTGGGATGTACTGGTAGGGAACTGGGATGTACTGGGAGGGAACTGGGACGTACTGTGAGGACACCGGGATGTACTGGTATGTACTGGGAGGGAAGTGTTATGTACTGAGGGGAACTGGGACGTACTGGGATGTACTGGGAGGGAACTGTGAAGTACTGGGATGTACTGGGAGTGAACTGGGAGGGAACTGGTATGTAGTAGGATGTACTGGGTGGGAACTGGGATGTACCGGGAGGGAACTGGTATGTACTGGGAGGGAACTGGGATGTACTGGGATGTAGTGGGAGGGAACTGGGAGGGAACTGGGATGTACTGGGAGGGAACTAGTATGTACTGGGAGGGAACTGGGATGTACTGGGAGGCACTACAATGTGCGGGGATGCCCTGGGATGTACTGTGGAGGAACTAGGATGTACAGGCTTGTACTGGGTTGTACCGGGTGGAACTGGCAGGGATTTGGGATGTACCAGGATCTACTAGGATGTACTGGGAGGTAACTGTTATGTACTGGGAAGGAACAGGGAGGGAACTGCGATGTACTGGGAGGGAACTGGGACGTACTGTGAGGACACTGGGATGTACTGGTATGTACTGGGAGGGAAGTGTTATGTACTGAGGGGAACTGGGACGTACTGGGATGTACTGGGAGGGAACTGTGAAGTACTGGGATGTACTGGGAGTGAACTGGGAGGGAACTGGTATGTAGTAGGATGTACTGGGTGGGAACTGGGATGTACCAGGATGTACTGGGACGGAACTGGGATTTACTGGGAGGGAACTGGGATGTACTGGGACATACTGGCAGGGAACTGGGATGTACTGGGAGGGGATTGGGACGGACTGGGAGGGAACTGGGATGTACTGGGCTGCACTGGTAGGGAACTGGGATGTACTGGGAGGAAACTGGAATGTCCCAGTTGACACCCACTTCCCTCCCAATGCCTCCCAGTATATCCCAGTTTCCTCCCAGTATATCCCAGTTTCCTCCCAGTACATCCCAGTAAATCCCAGCTCGCTGCCAGTACATGCCAATACATTGCTGTACATTCCAGTTCTGTTCCTGTACATCCCAATACATCCCCGTTCCATGCCAGTACATCCCAGTTCCCTACCACTTCATCCCCGTACATCCCAATTCCCTCCCGGTTCACTACCACTTCTTTCCCTGTTCGGTCCATTACATCCCAGTTCCGTCCCATTACATCCCAGTACATCCCAGTTCCCTCCCAGTACATCCCAGGTCCCTCCCAGTACATCCCAGGTCCCTCCCAGTACTGGGAGGGAACTGGGATGTACTGGGAGGCACTACAATGTGCGGGGATGCCCTGGGATGTACTGTGGAGGAACTAGGATGTACAGGCTTGTACTGGGTTGTACCGGGTGGAACTGGCAGGGATTTGGGATGTACCAGGATCTACTGGGATGTACTGGGAGGTAACTGTTATGTACTGGGAAGGAACAGGGAGGGAACTGGGATGTACTGGTAGGGAACTGGGATGTACTGTGAGGGAACTGGGACGTACTGTGAGGACACTGGGATGTACTGTTATGTACTGGGAGGGAAGTGTTATGTACTGAGGGGAACTGGGACGTACTGGGATGTACTGGGAGGGAACTGTGAAGTACTGGGATGTACTGGGAGTGAACTGGGAGGGAACTGGTATGTAGTAGGATGTACTGGGTGGGAACTGGGATGTACCGGGAGGGAACTGTGAAGTACTGGGAGGGAACTGGTATGTAGTGGGAGGGAACTGGGATGTACTGGGATGTAGTGGGAGGGAACTGGGATGTACTGGGAGCGAACTGGTATGTACTGGGAGGGAACTGGGATGTACTGGGACATACTGGCAGGGAACTGGGATGTACTGGGAGGGGATTGGGACGGACTGGGAGGGAACTGGGATGTACTGGGCTGCACTGGTAGGGAACTGGGATGTACTGGGAGGAAACTGGAATGTCCCAGTTGACACCCACTTCCCTCCCAATGCCTCCCAGTATATCCCAGTTTCCTCCCAGTATATCCCAGTTTCCTCCCAGTACATCCCAGTAAATCCCAGCTCGCTGCCAGTACATGCCAATACATCGCTGTACATTCCAGTTCCGTTCCTGTACATCCCAATACATCCCTGTTCCATGCCAGTACATCCCAGTTCCCTACCAGTTCATCCCCGTACATCCCAGTTCCCTCCCGGTTCACTACCACTTCTTTCCCAGTTCCGTCCCATTACATACCAGTTCCGTCCCATTACATCCCAGTTCCGTCCCATTACATCCCAGTACATCCCAGGTCCCTCCCAGTACGTCCCAGTTCCCTCCCAGTACGTCCCAGTTCCCTCCCTGTACATCCCAGGTCCCTCCCAGTACTGGGAGGGAACTGGGATGTACTGGGAGGCACTACAATGTGCGGGGATGCCCTGGGATGTACTGTGGAGGAACTAGGATGTACAGGCTTGTACTGGGTTGTACCGGGTGGAACTGGCAGGGATTTGGGATGTACCAGGATCTACTAGGATGTACTGGGAGGTAACTGTTATGTACTGGGAAGGAACAGGGAGGGAACTGGGATGTACTGGTAGGGAACTGGGATGTACTGTGAGGGAACTGGGACGTACCGTGAGGACACTGGGATGTACTGGTATGTACTGGGAGGGAAGTGTTATGTACTGAGGGGAACTGGGACGTACTGGGATGTACTGGGAGGGAACTGTGAAGTACTGGGATGTACTGGGAGTGAACTGGGAGAGAACTGGTATGTAGTAGGATGTACTGGGTGGGAACTGGGATGTACCAGGATGTACTGGGATGTAGTGGGAGGGAACTGGTATGTAGTGGGAGGGAACTGGGATGTACTGGGATGTAGTGGGAGGGAACTGGGAGGGAACTGGGATGTAGTGGGAGGGAACTGGTATGTACTGGGAGGGAACTGGGATGTACTGGGACATACTGGCAGGGAACTGGGATGTACTGGGAGGGGATTGGGACGGACTGGGAGGGAACTGGGATGTACTGGGCTGCACTGGTAGGGAACTGGGATGTACTGGGAGGAAACTGGAATGTCCCAGTTGACACCCACTTCCCTCCCAATGCCTCCCAGTATATCCCAGTTTCCTCCCAGTATATCCCAGTTTCCTCCCAGTACATCCCAGTAAATCCCAGCTCGCTGCCAGTACATGCCAATACATCGCTGTACATTCCAGTTCTGTTCCTGTACATCCCAATACATCCCCGTTCCATGCCAGTACATCCCAGTTCCCTACCAGTTCATCCCCGTACATCCCAGTTCCCTCCCGGTTCACTACCACTTCTTTCCCAGTTCGGTCCATTACATCCCAGTTCCGTCCCATTACATCCCAGTACATCCCAGTTCCCTCCCAGTACATCCCAGTTCCCTCCCAGTACGTCCCAGTTCCCTCCCATTACATCCCAGGTCCCTCCCAGTACTGGGAGGGAACTGGGATGTACTGGGAGGCACTACAATGTGCGGGGATGCCCTGGGATGTACTGTGGAGGAACTAGGATGTACAGGCTTGTACTGGGTTGTACCGGGTGGATCTGGCAGGGATTTGAAATGTCCTAGGATCTACTGGGATGTACTGGGAGGTAACTGTTATGTACTGGGAGTGAACTGGGAGGGAACTGGGATGTACTGGGAGGGAACTGGGACGTACTGTGAGGACACTGGGATGTACTGGTATGTACTGGGAGGGAAGTGTTATGTACTGAGGGGAACTGGGACGTACTGGGATGTACTGGGAGGGAACTGTGAAGTACTGGGATGTACTGGGAGTGAACTGGGAGGGAACTGGTATGTAGTAGGATGTACTGGGTGGGAACTGGGATGTACCAGGATGTACCGGGATGTACTGGGAGGGAACTGGTATGTACTGGGAGGGAACTGGGATGTACTGGGATGTAGTGGGAGGGAACTGGTATGTACTGGGAGGGAACTGGGATGTACTGGGACATACTGGCAGGGAACTGGGATGTACTGGGAGGGGATTGGGACGGACTGGGAGGGAACTGGGATGTACTGGGCTGCACTGGTAGGGAACTGGGATGTACTGGGAGGAAACTGGAATGTCCCAGTTGACACCCACTTCCCTCCCAATGCCTCCCAGTATATCCCAGTTTCCTCCCAGTATATCCCAGTTTCCTCCCAGTACATCCCAGTAAATCCCAGCTCGCTGCCAGTACATGCCAATACATCGCTGTACATTCCAGTTCCGTTCCTGTACATCCCAATACATCCCCGTTCCATGCCAGTACATCCCAGTTCCCTACCAGTTCATCCCCGTACATCCCAATTCCCTCCCGGTTCACTACCACTTCTTTCCCAGTTCGGTCCATTACATCCCAGTTCCGTCCCATTACATCCCAGTACATCCCAGTTCCCTCCCAGTACATCCCAGGTCCCTCCCAGTACATCCCAGGTCCCTCCCAGTACTGGGAGGGAACTGGGATGTACTGGGAGGCACTACAATGTGCGGGGATGCCCTGGGATGTACTGTGGAGGAACTAGGATGTACAGGCTTGTACTGGGTTGTACCGGGTGGAACTGGCAGGGATTTGGGATGTACCAGGATCTACTGGGATGTACTGGGAGGTAACTGTTATGTACTGGGAGTGAACTGGGAGGGAACTGGGACGTACTGGTAGGGAACTGGGATGTACTGTGAGGGAACTGGGACGTACTGTGAGGACACTGGGATGTACTGGTATGTACTGGGAGGGAAGTGTTATGTACTGAGGGGAACTGGTGCGTACTGGGATGTACTGGGATGGAACTGTGAAGTACTGGGATGTACTGGGAGTGAACTGGGAGGGAACTGGTATGTAGTAGGATGTACTGGGTGGGAACTGGGATGTACCAGGATGTACTGGGATGTACTGGGAGGGAACTGGTATGTACTGGGAGGGAACTGGGATGTAGTGGGAGGGAACTGGGAGGGAACTGGGATGTACTGGGAGGGAACTGGTATGTACTGGGAGGGAACTGGGATGTACTGGGACATACTGGCAGGGAACTGGGATGTACTGGGAGGGGATTGGGATGTACTGGGAGGGAACTTGGATGTATTGGGAGGGAAGTGTTATGTACCAAGGGGGAACTGGGACGTACTGGGATGTAGTGGGAGTGAACTGTGAAGTGCTGGGATGTACTGGGAGGGAACTGGGATGTACTGGGAGGGAACTTTAAAGTACTGGGATGTACTTAGAGGAAACTGGGAGGCAACTGGCATGTACTGGGATGTACTGGAATAGAACTGGGAGTGAACTGTGTGTGAACTGGGAGGGAACTGGGATGTACTGTGAGGGAACTGGGATGTACTGGGATGTACTGGGAGGGACTGGGAGGGATCTGGGATGTACTGGGCTGCACTGGTAGGGAACTGGGATGTACTGGGAGGAAACTGGAATGTCCCAGTTGACACCCACTTCCCTCCCAGGTTCCTCCCAGTATATCCCAGTTTCCTCCCAGTATATCCCAGTTTCCTCCCAGTACATCCCAGTAAATCCCAGTTCGCTCCCAGTACATCCCAGTACATCACAGTACATTCCAGTTCCGTTCCTGTACATCCCAATACATCCCCATTCCATGCCAGTACATCCCAGTTCCCTACCAGTTCATCCCCGTACATCCCAATTCCCTCCCGGTTCACTACCACTTCTTTCCCAGTTCCGTCCCATTACATCCCAGTTCCGTCCCAGTACATCCCAGTTCCCTCCCAGTACATCCCAGGTCCCTCCCAGTACATCCCAGTTCCCTCCCAGTACTGGGAGGGAACTGAGATGTACTGGGAGGCACTACAATGTGCGGGGATGCCCTGGGATGTACTGTGGAGGAACTAGGATGTACAGGCTTGTACTGGGTTGTACCGGGTGGAACTGGCAGGGATTTGGGATGTACCAGGATCTACTGGGATGTACTGGGAGGTAACTGTTATGTACTGGGAAGGAACAGGGAGGGAACTGGGATGTACTGGTAGGGAACTGGGATGTACTGTGAGGGAACTGGGACGTACCGTGAGGACACTGGGATGTACTGGTATGTACTGGGAGGGAAGTGTTATGTACTGAGGGGAACTGGGACGTACTGGGATGTACTGGGAGGGAACTGTGAAGTACTGGGATGTACTGGGAGTGAACTGGGAGGGAACTGGTATGTAGTAGGATGTACTGGGTGGGAACTGGGATGTACTGGGAGGGGATTGGGACGGACTGGGAGGGAACTGGGATGTACTGGGCTGCACTGGTAGGGAACTGGGATGTACTGGGAGGAAACTGGAATGTCCCAGTTGACACCCAATTCCCTCCCAATGCCTCCCAGTATATCCCAGTTTCCTCCCAGTATATCCCAGTTTCCTCCCAGTACATCCCAGTAAATCCCAGCTCGCTGCCAGTACATGCCAATACATCGCTGTACATTCCAGTTCTGTTCCTGTACATCCCAATACATCCCCGTTCCATGCCAGTACATCCCAGTTCCCTACCAGTTCATCCCCGTACATCCCAATTCCCTCCCGGTTCACTACCACTTCTTTCCCAGTTCCGTCCCATTACATCCCAGTTCCGTCCCATTACATCCCAGTACATCCCAGTTCCCTCCCAGTACATCCCAGGTCCCTCCCAGTACATCCCAGGTCCCTCCCAGTACTGGGAGGGAACTGGGATGTACTGGGAGGCACTACAATGTGCGGGGATGCCCTGGGATGTACTGTGGAGGAACTAGCAAGTACAGGCTTGTACTGGGTTGTACCGGGTGGAGCTGGCAGGGATTTGGGATGTACCAGGATCTACTGGGATGTACTGGGATGTACTGGGAGGTAACTGTTGTGTACTGGGAGTGAACTGGGAGGTAACTGGGATGTACTGGGAGGGAACTGGGATGTACTGTGAGGACACTGGGATGTACTGGTATGTACTGGGAGGGAAGTGTTATGTACTGAGGGGAACTGGGACGTACTGGGACGTGCTGGGAGGGAACTATGAAGTATTGGGATGTACTTAGAGGGAACTGGGATGTACTGGGAGGGAACTGGGAGGGAACTGGGAGGGAACTGTGAAGTACTGGGATGTACTGGGAGGGAACTGGTATGTACTGGGTGGGAACTGGGATGTACTGGGTGGAAAGTGTTGGGAATTGGGATTTACTGGGAGGGAACTGGGATGGACTGGGAGGGAACTGGGATGTAGTGGGACATACTGGGAGGGAACTGGGATGTACTGGGGTGTACTGGGAGGGAACTGTTATGTACCGAGGGGGAACTGGGATGTACTGGGAGTGAACTGTGAAGTACTGGGATGTACTTAGAGGGAAGTGGGAGGGAACTTGGATGTAGTGGGAGGGAACTGGGGTTTACTTGGAGGAAAGTGGCATGTACTGGGCTGTACTGGAATGGAACTGGGAGTGAACTGTGTGTGAACTGTGTGTGAACTGGGATGTACTGTGAGGGAACTGGGATGTACTGGGATGTACTGGGACGGACTGGGAGGGAACTGGGATGTACTGGGAGGGATCTGGGATGTACTGGGCTGCACTGGTAGGGAGCTGGGATGTACTGGGAGGAAACTGGAATGTCCCAGTTGACACCCACTTCCCTCCCAGTGCCTCCCAGTATATCCCAGTTTCCTCCCAGTACATCCCAGTAAATCCCAGTTTGCTCCCAGTACATCCCAGTACATCGCAGTACATTCCAGTTCCGTTCCTGTACATCCCAATACATCCCCGTTCCATGGCAGTACATCCCAGTTCCCTACCAGTTCATCCCCGTACATCCCAATTCCCTCCCAGTTCACTACCACTTCTTTCCCAGTTCCGTCCCATTACATCCCAGTTCCCTCCCATTACATCCCAGCACATCCCAGTTCCCTCCCAGTACATCCCAGGTCCCTCCCAGTACATCCCAGGTCCCTCCCAGTACTGGGAGGGAACTGGGATGTACTGGGAGGAACTACAATGTGCGGGGATGCCCTGGGATGTACTGTGGAGGAACTAGGATGTACAGGCTTGTACTGGGTTGTACCGGGTGGAACTGGCAGGGATTTGGGATGTACCAGGATCTACTGGGATGTACTGGGAGGTAACTGTTATGTACTGGGAAGGAACAGGGAGGGAACTGGGATGTACTGGTAGGGAACTGGGATGTACTGGGAGGGAACTGGGACGTACTGTGAGGACACCGGGATGTACTGGTATGTACTGGGAGGGAAGTGTTATGTACTGAGGGGAACTGGGACGTACTGGGATGTACTGGGAGGGAACTGTGAAGTACTGGGATGTACTGGGAGTGAACTGGGAGGGAACTGGTATGTAGTAGGATGTACTGGGTGGGAACTGGGATGTACCGGGAGGGAACTGGTATGTACTGGGAGGGAACTGGTATGTACTGGGAGGGAACTGGGATGTACTGGGATGTAGTGGGAGGGAACTGGGAGGGAACTGGGATGTACTGGGAGGGAACTAGTATGTACTGGGAGGGAACTGGGATGTACTGGGAGGCACTACAATGTGCGGGGATGCCCTGGGATGTACTGTGGAGGAACTAGGATGTACAGGCTTGTACTGGGTTGTACCGGGTGGAACTGGCAGGGATTTGGGATGTACCAGGATCTACTAGGATGTACTGGGAGGTAACTGTTATGTACTGGGAAGGAACAGGGAGGGAACTGCGATGTACTGGGAGGGAACTGGGACGTACTGTGAGGACACTGGGATGTACTGGTATGTACTGGGAGGGAAGTGTTATGTACTGAGGGGAACTGGGACGTACTGGGATGTACTGGGAGGGAACTGTGAAGTACTGGGATGTACTGGGAGTGAACTGGGAGGGAACTGGTATGTAGTAGGATGTACTGGGTGGGAACTGGGATGTACCAGGATGTCCTGGGACGGAACTGGGATTTACTGGGAGGGAACTGGGATGTACTGGGACATACTGGCAGGGAACTGGGATGTACTGGGAGGGGATTGGGACGGACTGGGAGGGAACTGGGATGTACTGGGCTGCACTGGTAGGGAACTGGGATGTACTGGGAGGAAACTGGAATGTCCCAGTTGACACCCACTTCCCTCCCAATGCCTCCCAGTATATCCCAGTTTCCTCCCAGTACATCCCAGTAAATCCCAGCTCGCTGCCAGTACATGCCAATACATTGCTGTACATTCCAGTTCTGTTCCTGTACATCCCAATACATCCCCGTTCCATGCCAGTACATCCCAGTTCCCTACCACTTCATCCCCGTACATCCCAATTCCCTCCCAGTTCACTACCACTTCTTTCCCAGTTCCGTCCCATTACATCCCAGTTCCCTCCCATTACATCCCAGCACATCCCAGTTCCCTCCCAGTACATCCCAGGTCCCTCCCAGTACATCCCAGGTCCCTCCCAGTACTGGGAGGGAACTGGGATGTACTGGGAGGCACTACAATGTGCGGGGATGCCCTGGGATGTACTGTGGAGGAACTAGGATGTACAGGCTTGTACTGGGTTGTACCGGGTGGAACTGGCAGGGATTTGGGATGTACCAGGATCTACTGGGATGTACTGGGAGGTAACTGTTATGTACTGGGAAGGAACAGGGAGGGAACTGGGATGTACTGGTAGGGAACTGGGATGTACTGTGAGGGAACTGGGACGTACTGTGAGGACACTGGGATGTACTGGTATGTACTGGGAGGGAAGTGTTATGTACTGAGGGGAACTGGGACGTACTGGGATGTACTGGGAGGGAACTGTGAAGTACTGGGATGTACTGGGAGTGAACTGGGAGGGAACTGGTATGTAGTAGGATGTACTGGGTGGGAACTGGGATGTACCGGGAGGGAACTGTGAAGTACTGGGAGGGAACTGGTATGTAGTGGGAGGGAACTGGGATGTACTGGGATGTAGTGGGAGGGAACTGGGAGGGAACTGGGATGTACTGGGAGCGAACTGGTATGTACTGGGAGGGAACTGGGATGTACTGGGACATACTGGCAGGGAACTGGGATGTACTGGGAGGGGATTGGGACGGACTGGGAGGGAACTGGGATGTACTGGGCTGCACTGGTAGGGAACTGGGATGTACTGGGAGGAAACTGGAATGTCCCAGTTGACACCCACTTCCCTCCCAATGCCTCCCAGTATATCCCAGTTTCCTCCCAGTATATCCCAGTTTCCTCCCAGTACATCCCAGTAAATCCCAGCTCGCTGCCAGTACATGCCAATACATCGCTGTACATTCCAGTTCCGTTCCTGTACATCCCAATACATCCCCGTTCCATGCCAGTACATCCCAGTTCCCTACCAGTTCATCCCCGTACATCCCAGTTCCCTCCCGGTTCACTACCACTTCTTTCCCAGTTCCGTCCCATTACATACCAGTTCCGTCCCATTACATCCCAGTTCCGTCCCATTACATCCCAGTACATCCCAGGTCCCTCCCAGTACGTCCCAGTTCCCTCCCAGTACATCCCAGGTCCCTCCCAGTACTGGGAGGGAACTGGGATGTACTGGGAGGCACTACAATGTGCGGGGATGCCCTGGGATGTACTGTGGAGGAACTAGGATGTACAGGCTTGTACTGGGTTGTACCGGGTGGAACTGGCAGGGATTTGGGATGTACCAGGATCTACTGGGATGTACTGGGAGGTAACTGTTATGTACTGGGAAGGAACAGGGAGGGAACTGGGATGTACTGGTAGGGAACTGGGATGTACTGTGAGGGAACTGGGACGTACTGTGAGGACACTGGGATGTACTGGTATGTACTGGGAGGGAAGTGTTATGTACTGAGGGGAACTGGGACGTACTGGGATGTACTGGGAGGGAACTGTGAAGTACTGGGATGTACTGGGAGTGAACTGGGAGGGAACTGGTATGTAGTAGGATGTACTGGGTGGGAACTGGGATGTACTGGGAGGGGATTGGGACGGACTGGGAGGGAACTGGGATGTACTGGGCTGCACTGGTAGGGAACTGGGATGTACTGGGAGGAAACTGGAATGTCCCAGTTGACACCCAATTCCCTCCCAATGCCTCCCAGTATATCCCAGTTTCCTCCCAGTATATCCCAGTTTCCTCCCAGTACATCCCAGTAAATCCCAGCTCGCTGCCAGTACATGCCAATACATCGCTGTACATTCCAGTTCTGTTCCTGTACATCCCAATACATCCCCGTTCCATGCCAGTACATCCCAGTTCCCTACCAGTTCATCCCCGTACATCCCAATTCCCTCCCGGTTCACTACCACTTCTTTCCCAGTTCCGTCCCATTACATCCCAGTTCCGTCCCATTACATCCCAGTACATCCCAGTTCCCTCCCAGTACATCCCAGGTCCCTCCCAGTACATCCCAGGTCCCTCCCAGTACTGGGAGGGAACTGGGATGTACTGGGAGGCACTACAATGTGCGGGGATGCCCTGGGATGTACTGTGGAGGAACTAGCAAGTACAGGCTTGTACTGGGTTGTACCGGGTGGAGCTGGCAGGGATTTGGGATGTACCAGGATCTACTGGGATGTACTGGGATGTACTGGGAGGTAACTGTTGTGTACTGGGAGTGAACTGGGAGGTAACTGGGATGTACTGGGAGGGAACTGGGATGTACTGTGAGGACACTGGGATGTACTGGTATGTACTGGGAGGGAAGTGTTATGTACTGAGGGGAACTGGGACGTACTGGGACGTGCTGGGAGGGAACTATGAAGTATTGGGATGTACTTAGAGGGAACTGGGATGTACTGGGAGGGAACTGGGAGGGAACTGGGAGGGAACTGTGAAGTACTGGGATGTACTGGGAGGGAACTGGTATGTACTGGGTGGGAACTGGGATGTACTGGGTGGAAAGTGTTGGGAATTGGGATTTACTGGGAGGGAACTGGGATGGACTGGGAGGGAACTGGGATGTAGTGGGACATACTGGGAGGGAACTGGGATGTACTGGGGTGTACTGGGAGGGAACTGTTATGTACCGAAGGGGAATTGGGATGTACTGGGAGTGAACTGTGAAGTACTGGGATGTACTTAGAGGGAAGTGGGAGGGAACTTGGATGTAGTGGGAGGGAACTGGGGTTTACTTGGAGGAAAGTGGCATGTACTGGGCTGTACTGGAATGGAACTGGGAGTGAACTGTGTGTGAACTGTGTGTGAACTGGGATGTACTGTGAGGGAACTGGGATGTACTGGGACGGACTGGGAGGGAACTGGGATGTACTGGGAGGGATCTGGGATGTACTGGGCTGCACTGGTAGGGAGCTGGGATGTACTGGGAGGAAACTGGAATGTCCCAGTTGACACCCACTTCCCTCCCAGTGCCTCCCAGTATATCCCAGTTTCCTCCCAGTACATCCCAGTAAATCCCAGTTTGCTCCCAGTACATCCCAGTACATCGCAGTACATTCCAGTTCCGTTCCTGTACATCCCAATACATCCCCGTTCCATGCCAGTACATCCCAGTTCCCTACCAGTTCATCCCCGTACATCCCAATTCCCTCCCAGTTCACTACCACTTCTTTCCCAGTTCCGTCCCATTACATCCCAGTTCCCTCCCATTACATCCCAGCACATCCCAGTTCCCTCCCAGTACATCCCAGGTCCCTCCCAGTACATCCCAGGTCCCTCCCAGTACTGGGAGGGAACTGGGATGTACTGGGAGGAACTACAATGTGCGGGGATGCCCTGGGATGTACTGTGGAGGAACTAGGATGTACAGGCTTGTACTGGGTTGTACCGGGTGGAACTGGCAGGGATTTGGGATGTACCAGGATCTACTGGGATGTACTGGGAGGTAACTGTTATGTACTGGGAAGGAACAGGGAGGTAACTGGGATGTACTGGTAGGGAACTGGGATGTACTGGGAGGGAACTGGGACGTACTGTGAGGACACCGGGATGTACTGGTATGTACTGGGAGGGAAGTGTTATGTACTGAGGGGAACTGGGACGTACTGGGATGTACTGGGAGGGAACTGTGAAGTACTGGGATGTACTGGGAGTGAACTGGGAGGGAACTGGTATGTAGTAGGATGTACTGGGTGGGAACTGGGATGTACCGGGAGGGAACTGGTATGTACTGGGAGGGAACTGGTATGTACTGGGAGGGAACTGGGATGTACTGGGATGTAGTGGGAGGGAACTGGGAGGGAACTGGGATGTACTGGGAGGGAACTAGTATGTACTGGGAGGGAACTGGGATGTACTGGGAGGCACTACAATGTGCGGGGATGCCCTGGGATGTACTGTGGAGGAACTAGGATGTACAGGCTTGTACTGGGTTGTACCGGGTGGAACTGGCAGGGATTTGGGATGTACCAGGATCTACTAGGATGTACTGGGAGGTAACTGTTATGTACTGGGAAGGAACAGGGAGGGAACTGCGATGTACTGGGAGGGAACTGGGACGTACTGTGAGGACACTGGGATGTACTGGTATGTACTGGGAGGGAAGTGTTATGTACTGAGGGGAACTGGGACGTACTGGGATGTACTGGGAGGGAACTGTGAAGTACTGGGATGTACTGGGAGTGAACTGGGAGGGAACTGGTATGTAGTAGGATGTACTGGGTGGGAACTGGGATGTACCAGGATGTACTGGGACGGAACTGGGATTTACTGGGAGGGAACTGGGATGTACTGGGACATACTGGCAGGGAACTGGGATGTACTGGGAGGGGATTGGGACGGACTGGGAGGGAACTGGGATGTACTGGGCTGCACTGGTAGGGAACTGGGATGTACTGGGAGGAAACTGGAATGTCCCAGTTGACACCCACTTCCCTCCCAATGCCTCCCAGTATATCCCAGTTTCCTCCCAGTACATCCCAGTAAATCCCAGCTCGCTGCCAGTACATGCCAATACATTGCTGTACATTCCAGTTCTGTTCCTGTACATCCCAATACATCCCCGTTCCATGCCAGTACATCCCAGTTCCCTACCACTTCATCCCCGTACATCCCAATTCCCTCCCGGTTCACTACCACTTCTTTCCCTGTTCGGTCCATTACATCCCAGTTCCGTCCCATTACATCCCAGTACATCCCAGTTCCCTCCCAGTACATCCCAGGTCCCTCCCAGTACATCCCAGGTCCCTCCCAGTACTGGGAGGGAACTGGGATGTACTGGGAGGCACTACAATGTGCGGGGATGCCCTGGGATGTACTGTGGAGGAACTAGGATGTACAGGCTTGTACTGGGTTGTACCGGGTGGAACTGGCAGGGATTTGGGATGTACCAGGATCTACTGGGATGTACTGGGAGGTAACTGTTATGTACTGGGAAGGAACAGGGAGGGAACTGGGATGTACTGGTAGGGAACTGGGATGTACTGTGAGGGAACTGGGACGTACTGTGAGGACACTGGGATGTACTGGTATGTACTGGGAGGGAAGTGTTATGTACTGAGGGGAACTGGGACGTACTGGGATGTACTGGGAGGGAACTGTGAAGTACTGGGATGTACTGGGAGTGAACTGGGAGGGAACTGGTATGTAGTAGGATGTACTGGGTGGGAACTGGGATGTACCGGGAGGGAACTGTGAAGTACTGGGAGGGAACTGGTATGTAGTGGGAGGGAACTGGGATGTACTGGGATGTAGTGGGAGGGAACTGGGAGGGAACTGGGATGTACTGGGAGCGAACTGGTATGTACTGGGAGGGAACTGGGATGTACTGGGAGGGGATTGGGACGGACTGGGAGGGAACTGGGATGTACTGGGCTGCACTGGTAGGGAACTGGGATGTACTGGGAGGAAACTGGAATGTCCCAGTTGACACCCACTTCCCTCCCAATGCCTCCCAGTATATCCCAGTTTCCTCCCAGTATATCCCAGTTTCCTCCCAGTACATCCCAGTAAATCCCAGCTCGCTGCCAGTACATGCCAATACATCGCTGTACATTCCAGTTCCGTTCCTGTACATCCCAATACATCCCTGTTCCATGCCAGTACATCCCAGTTCCCTACCAGTTCATCCCCATACATCCCAGTTCCCTCCCGGTTCACTACCACTTCTTTCCCAGTTCCGTCCCATTACATACCAGTTCCGTCCCATTACATCCCAGTTCCGTCCCATTACATCCCAGTACATCCCAGGTCCCTCCCAGTACGTCCCAGTTCCCTCCCAGTACATCCCAGGTCCCTCCCAGTACTGGGAGGGAACTGGGATGTACTGGGAGGCACTACAATGTGCGGGGATACCCTGGGATGTACTGTGGAGGAACTAGGATGTACAGGCTTGTACTGGGTTGTACCGGGTGGAACTGGCAGGGATTTGGGATGTACCAGGATCTACTGGGATGTACTGGGAGGTAACTGTTATGTACTGGGAAGGAACAGGGAGGGAACTGGGATGTACTGGTAGGGAACTGGGATGTACTGTGAGGGAACTGGGACGTACCGTGAGGACACTGGGATGTACTGGTATGTACTGGGAGGGAAGTGTTATGTACTGAGGGGAACTGGGACGTACTGGGATGTACTGGGAGGGAACTGTGAAGTACTGGGATGTACTGGGAGTGAACTGTGAGAGAACTGGTATGTAGTAGGATGTATTGGGTGGGAACTGGGATGTACCAGGATGTACTGGGATGTAGTGGGAGGGAACTGGTATGTAGTGGGAGGGAACTGGGATGTACTGGGATGTAGTGGGAGGGAACTGGGAGGGAACTGGGATGTAGTGGGAGGGAACTGGTATGTACTGGGAGGGAACTGGGATGTACTGGGACATACTGGCAGGGAACTGGGATGTACTGGGAGGGGATTGGGACGGACTGGGAGGGAACTGGGATGTACTGGGCTGCACTGGTAGGGAACTGGGATGTACTGGGAGGAAACTGGAATGTCCCAGTTGACACCCACTTCCCTCCCAATGCCTCCCAGTATATCCCAGTTTCCTCCCAGTATATCCCAGTTTCCTCCCAGTACATCCCAGTAAATCCCGGCTCGCTGCCAGTACATGCCAATACATCGCTGTACATTCCAGTTCTGTTCCTGTACATCCCAATACATCCCCGTTCCATGCCAGTACATCCCAGTTCCCTACCAGTTCATCCCCGTACATCCCAGTTCCCTCCCGGTTCACTACCACTTCTTTCCCAGTTCGGTCCATTACATCCCAGTTCCGTCCCATTACATCCCAGTACATCCCAGTTCCCTCCCAGTACATCCCAGTTCCCTCCCAGTACATCCCAGTACATCCCAGTTCCCTCCCAGTACATCCCAGGTCCCTCCCAGTACTGGGAGGGAACTGGGATGTACTGGGAGGCACTACAATGTGCCGGGATGCCCTGGGATGTACTGTGGAGGAACTAGGATGTACAGGCTTGTACTGGGTTGTACCGGGTGGATCTGGCAGGGATTTGAAATGTCCTAGGATCTACTGGGATGTACTGGGAGGTAACTGTTATGTACTGGGAGTGAACTGGGAGGGAACTGGGATGTACTGGGAGGGAACTGGGACGTACTGTGAGGACACTGGGATGTACTGGTATGTACTGGGAGGGAAGTGTTATGTACTGAGGGGAACTGGGACGTACTGGGATGTACTGGGAGGGAACTGTGAAGTACTGGGATGTACTGGGAGTGAACTGGGAGGGAACTGGTATGTAGTAGGATGTACTGGGTGGGAACTGGGATGTACCAGGATGTACCGGGATGTACTGGGAGGGAACTGGTATGTACTGGGAGGGAACTGGGATGTACTGGGATGTAGTGGGAGGGAACTGGGAGGGAACTGGGATGTAGTGGGAGGGAACTGGTATGTACTGGGAGGGAACTGGGATGTACTGGGACATACTGGCAGGGAACTGGGATGTACTGGGAGGGGATTGGGACGGACTGGGAGGGAACTGGGATGTACTGGGCTGCACTGGTAGGGAACTGGGATGTACTGGGAGGAAACTGGAATGTCCCAGTTGACACCCACTTCCCTCCCAATGCCTCCCAGTATATCCCAGTTTCCTCCCAGTATATCCCAGTTTCCTCCCAGTACATCCCAGTAAATCCCAGCTCGCTGCCAGTACATGCCAATACATCGCTGTACATTCCAGTTCCGTTCCTGTACATCCCAATACATCCCCGTTCCATGCCAGTACATCCCAGTTCCCTACCACTTCATCCCCGTACATCCCAATTCCCTCCCGGTTCACTACCACTTCTTTCCCAGTTCGGTCCATTACATCCCAGTTCCGTCCCATTACATCCCAGTACATCCCAGTTCCCTCCCAGTACATCCCAGGTCCCTCCCAGTACATCCCAGGTCCCTCCCAGTACTGGGAGGGAACTGGGATGTACTGGGAGGCACTACAATGTGCGGGGATGCCCTGGGATGTACTGTGGAGGAACTAGGATGTACAGGCTTGTACTGGGTTGTACCGGGTGGAACTGGCAGGGATTTGGGATGTACCAGGATCTACTGGGATGTACTGGGAGGTAACTGTTATGTACTGGGAGTGAACTGGGAGGGAACTGGGACGTACTGGTAGGGAACTGGGATGTACTGTGAGGGAACTGGGACGTACTGTGAGGACACTGGGATGTACTGGTATGTACTGGGAGGGAAGTGTTATGTACTGAGGGGAACTGGTGCGTACTGGGATGTACTGGGATGGAACTGTGAAGTACTGGGATGTACTGGGAGTGAACTGGGAGGGAACTGGTATGTAGTAGGATGTACTGGGTGGGAACTGGGATGTACCAGGATGTACTGGGATGTACTGGGAGGGAACTGGTATGTACTGGGAGGGAACTGGGATGTAGTGGGAGGGAACTGGGAGGGAACTGGGATGTACTGGGAGGGAACTGGTATGTACTGGGAGGGAACTGGGATGTACTGGGACATACTGGCAGGGAACTGGGATGTACTGGGAGGGGATTGGGATGTACTGGGAGGGAACTTGGATGTATTGGGAGGGAAGTGTTACGTACCAAGGGGGAACTGGGACGTACTGGGATGTAGTGGGAGTGAACTGTGAAGTGCTGGGATGTACTGGGAGGGAACTGGGATGTACTGGGAGGGAACTTTAAAGTACTGGGATGTACTTAGAGGAAACTGGGAGGCAACTGGCATGTACTGGGATGTACTGGAATAGAACTGGGAGTGAACTGTGTGTGAACTGGGAGGGAACTGGGATGTACTGTGAGGGAACTGGGATGTACTGGGATGTACTGGGAGGGACTGGGAGGGATCTGGGATGTACTGGGCTGCACTGGTAGGGAACTGGGATGTACTGGGAGGAAACTGGAATGTCCCAGTTGACACCCACTTCCCTCCCAGGTTCCTCCCAGTATATCCCAGTTTCCTCCCAGTATATCCCAGTTTCCTCCCAGTACATCCCAGTAAATCCCAGTTCGCTCCCAGTACATCCCAGTACATCACAGTACATTCCAGTTCCGTTCCTGTACATCCCAATAGATCCCCATTCCATGCCAGTACATCCCAGTTCCCTACCAGTTCATCCCCGTACATCCCAATTCCCTCCCGGTTCACTACCACTTCTTTCCCAGTTCCGTCCCATTACATCCCAGTTCCGTCCCAGTACATCCCAGTTCCCTCCCAGTACATCCCAGGTCCCTCCCAGTTCACACCAGTACTGGGAGGGAACTGGGATGTACTGGGAGGCACTACAATGTGCGGGGATGCCCTGGGATGTACTGTGGAGGAACTAGGATGTACAGGCTTGTACTGGGTTGTACCGGGTGGAACTGGCAGGGATTTGGGATGTACCAGGATCTACTGGGATGTACTGGGAGGTAACTGTTATGTACTGGGAAGGAACAGGGAGGGAACTGGGATGTACTGGTAGGGAACTGGGATGTACTGTGAGGGAACTGGGACGTACCGTGAGGACACTGGGATGTACTGGTATGTACTGGGAGGGAAGTGTTATGTACTGAGGGGAACTGGGACGTACTGGGATGTACTGGGAGGGAACTGTGAAGTACTGGGATGTACTGGGAGTGAACTGGGAGGGAACTGGTATGTAGTAGGATGTACTGGGTGGGAACTGGGATGTACTGGGAGGGGATTGGGACGGACTGGGAGGGAACTGGGATGTACTGGGCTGCACTGGTAGGGAACTGGGATGTACTGGGAGGAAACTGGAATGTCCCAGTTGACACCCAATTCCCTCCCAATGCCTCCCAGTATATCCCAGTTTCCTCCCAGTATATCCCAGTTTCCTCCCAGTACATCCCAGTAAATCCCAGCTCGCTGCCAGTACATGCCAATACATCGCTGTACATTGCAGTTCTGTTCCTGTACATCCCAATACATCCCCGTTCCATGCCAGTACATCCCAGTTCCCTACCACTTCATCCCCGTACATCCCAATTCCCTCCCGGTTCACTACCACTTCTTTCCCAGTTCCGTCCCATTACATCCCAGTTCCGTCCCATTACATCCCAGTACATCCCAGTTCCCTCCCAGTACATCCCAGGTCCCTCCCAGTACATCCCAGGTCCCTCCCAGTACTGGGAGGGAACTGGGATGTACTGGGAGGCACTACAATGTGCGGGGATGCCCTGGGATGTACCGTGGAGGAACTAGGATGTACAGGCTTGTACTGGGTTGTACCGGGTGGAGCTGGCAGGGATTTGGGATGTACCAGGATCTACTGGGATGTACTGGGATGTACTGGGAGGTAACTGTTGTGTACTGGGAGTGAACTGGGAGGTAACTGGGATGTACTGGGAGGGAACTGGGATGTACTGTGAGGACACTGGGATGTACTGGTATGTACTGGGAGGGAAGTGTTATGTACTGAGGGGAACTGGGACGTACTGGGACGTGCTGGGAGGGAACTATGAAGTATTGGGATGTACTTAGAGGGAACTGGGATGTACTGGGAGGGAACTGGGAGGGAACTGGGAGGGAACTGTGAAGTACTGGGATGTACTGGGAGGGAACTGGTATGTACTGGGTGGGAACTGGGATGTACTGGGTGGAAAGTGTTGGGAATTGGGATTTACTGGGAGGGAACTGGGATGGACTGGGAGGGAACTGGGATGTAGTGGGACATACTGGGAGGGAACTGGGATGTACTGGGGTGTACTGGGAGGGAACTGTTATGTACCGAGGGGGAACTGGGATGTACTGGGAGTGAACTGTGAAGTACTGGGATGTACTTAGAGGGAAGTGGGAGGGAACTTGGATGTAGTGGGAGGGAACTGGGGTTTACTTGGAGGAAAGTGGCATGTACTGGGCTGTACTGGAATGCAACTGGGAGTGAACTGTGTGTGAACTGTGTGTGAACTGGGATGTACTGTGAGGGAACTGGGATGTACTGGGATGTACTGGGACGGACTGGGAGGGAACTGGGATGTACTGGGAGGGATCTGGGATGTACTGGGCTGCACTGGTAGGGAGCTGGGATGTACTGGGAGGAAACTGGAATGTCCCAGTTGACACCCACTTCCCTCCCAGTGCCTCCCAGTATATCCCAGTTTCCTCCCAGTACATCCCAGTAAATCCCAGTTTGCTCCCAGTACATCCCAGTACATCGCAGTACATTCCAGTTCCGTTCCTGTACATCCCAATACATCCCCGTTCCATGCCAGTACATCCCAGTTCCCTACCAGTTCATCCCCGTACATCCCAATTCCCTCCCAGTTCACTACCACTTCTTTCCCAGTTCCGTCCCATTACATCCCAGTTCCGTCCCATTACATCCCAGCACATCCCAGTTCCCTCCCAGTACATCCCAGGTCCCTCCCAGTACATCCCAGGTCCCTCCCAGTACTGGGAGGGAACTGGGATGTACTGGGAGGAACTACAATGTGCGGGGATGCCCTGGGATGTACTGTGGAGGAACTAGGATGTACAGGCTTGTACTGGGTTGTACCGGGTGGAACTGGCAGGGATTTGGGATGTACCAGGATCTACTGGGATGTACTGGGAGGTAACTGTTATGTACTGGGAAGGAACAGGGAGGGAACTGGGATGTACTGTGAGGGAACTGGGACGTACTGTGAGGACACCGGGATGTACTGGTATGTACTGGGAGGGAAGTGTTATGTACTGAGGGGAACTGGGACGTACTGGGATGTACTGGGAGGGAACTGTGAAGTACTGGGATGTACTGGGAGTGAACTGGGAGGGAACTGGTATGTAGTAGGATGTACTGGGTGGGAACTGGGATGTACCGGGAGGGAACTGGTATGTACTGGGAGGGAACTGGTATGTACTGGGAGGGAACTGGGATGTACTGGGATGTAGTGGGAGGGAACTGGGAGGGAACTGGGATGTACTGGGAGGGAACTAGTATGTACTGGGAGGGAACTGGGATGTACTGGGAGGCACTACAATGTGTGGGGATGCCCTGGGATGTACTGTGGAGGAACTAGGATGTACAGGCTTGTACTGGGTTGTACCGGGTGGAACTGGCAGGGATTTGGGATGTACCAGGATCTACTGGGATGTACTGGGAGGTAACTGTTATGTACTGGGAAGGAACAGGGAGGGAACTGGGATGTACTGGGAGGGAACTGGGACGTACTGTGAGGACACTGGGATGTACTGGTATGTACTGGGAGGGAAGTGTTATGTACTGAGGGGAACTGGGACGTACTGGGATGTACTGGGAGGGAACTGTGAAGTACTGGGATGTACTGGGAGTGAACTGGGAGGGAACTGGTATGTAGTAGGATGTACTGGGTGGGAACTGGGATGTACCAGGATGTACTGGGACGGAACTGGGATTTACTGGGAGGGAACTGGGATGTACTGGGACATACTGGCAGGGAACTGGGATGTACTGGGAGGGGATTGGGACGGACTGGGAGGGAACTGGGATGTACTGGGCTGCACTGGTAGGGAACTGGGATGTACTGGGAGGAAACTGGAATGTCCCAGTTGACACCCACTTCCCTCCCAATGCCTCCCAGTATATCCCAGTTTCCTCCCAGTATATCCCAGTTTCCTCCCAGTACATCCCAGTAAATCCCAGCTCGCTGCCAGTACATGCCAATACATTGCTGTACATTCCAGTTCTGTTCCTGTACATCCCAATACATCCCCGTTCCATGCCAGTACATCCCAGTTCCCTACCACTTCATCCCCGTACATCCCAATTCCCTCCCGGTTCACTACCACTTCTTTCCCTGTTCGGTCCATTACATCCCAGTTCCGTCCCATTACATCCCAGTACATCCCAGTTCCCTCCCAGTACATCCCAGGTCCCTCCCAGTACATCCCAGGTCCCTCCCAGTACTGGGAGGGACCTGGGATGTACTGGGAGGCACTACAATGTGCGGGGATGCCCTGGGATGTACTGTGGAGGAACTAGGATGTACAGGCTTGTACTGGGTTGTACCGGGTGGAACTGGCATGGATTTGGGATGTACCAGGATCTACTGGGATGTACTGGGAGGTAACTGTTATGTACTGGGAAGGAACAGGGAGGGAACTGGGATGTACTGGTAGGGAACTGGGATGTACTGGGAGGGAACTGGGACGTACTGTGAGGACACCGGGATGTACTGGTATGTACTGGGAGGGAAGTGTTATGTACTGAGGGGAACTGGGACGTACTGGGATGTACTGGGAGGGAACTGTGAAGTACTGGGATGTACTGGGAGTGAACTGGGAGGGAACTGGTATGTAGTAGGATGTACTGGGTGGGAACTGGGATGTACCGGGAGGGAACTGGTATGTACTGGGAGGGAACTGGTATGTAGTGGGAGGGAACTGGGATGTACTGGGATGTAGTGGGAGGGAACTGGGAGGGAACTGGGATGTACTGGGAGGGAACTAGTATGTACTGGGAGGGAACTGGGATGTACTGGGAGGCACTACAATGTGCTGGGATGTACTGGGATGTACTGTGGAGGAACTAGGATGTACAGGCTTGTACTGGGTTGTACCGGGTGGAACTGGCAGGGATTTGGGATGTACCAGGATCTACTAGGATGTACTGGGAGGTAACTGTTATGTACTGGGAAGGAACAGGGAGGGAACTGCGATGTACTGGGAGGGAACTGGGACGTACTGTGAGGACACTGGGATGTACTGGTATGTACTGGGAGGGAAGTGTTATGTACTGAGGGGAACTGGGACGTACTGGGATGTACTGGGAGGGAACTGTGAAGTACTGGGATGTACTGGGAGTGAACTGGGAGGGAACTGGTATGTAGTAGGATGTACTGGGTGGGAACTGGGATGTACCAGGATGTACTGGGACGGAACTGGGATTTACTGGGAGGGAACTGGGATGTACTGGGACATACTGGCAGGGAACTGGGATGTACTGGGAGGGGATTGGGACGGACTGGGAGGGAACTGGGATGTACTGGGCTGCACTGGTAGGGAACTGGGATGTACTGGGAGGAAACTGGAATGTCCCAGTTGACACCCACTTCCCTCCCAATGCCTCCCAGTATATCCCAGTTTCCTCCCAGTATATCCCAGTTTCCTCCCAGTACATCCCAGTAAATCCCAGCTCGCTGCCAGTACATGCCAATACATTGCTGTACATTCCAGTTCTGTTCCTGTACATCCCAATACATCCCCGTTCCATGCCAGTACATCCCAGTTCCCTACCACTTCATCCCCGTACATCCCAATTCCCTCCCGGTTCACTACCACTTCTTTCCCTGTTCGGTCCATTACATCCCAGTTCCGTCCCATTACATCCCAGTACATCCCAGTTCCCTCCCAGTACGTCCCAGGTCCCTCCCAGTACATCCCAGGTCCCTCCCAGTACTGGGAGGGAACTGGGATGTACTGGGAGGCACTACAATGTGCGGGGATGCCCTGGGATGTACTGTGGAGGAACTAGGATGTACAGGCTTGTACTGGGTTGTACCGGGTGGAACTGGCAGGGATTTGGGATGTACCAGGATCTACTGGGATGTACTGGGAGGTAACTGTTATGTACTGGGAAGGAACAGGGAGGGAACTGGGATGTACTGGTAGGGAACTGGGATGTACTGTGAGGGAACTGGGACGTACTGTGAGGACACTGGGATGTACTGGTATGTACTGGGAGGGAAGTGTTATGTACTGAGGGGAACTGGGACGTACTGGGATGTACTGGGAGGGAACTGTGAAGTACTGGGATGTACTGGGAGTGAACTGGGAGGGAACTGGTATGTAGTAGGATGTACTGGGTGGGAACTGGGATGTACTGGGAGGGAACTGGGATGTAGTGGGAGGGAACTGGTATGTACTGGGAGGGAACTGGGATGTACTGGGACATACTGGCAGGGAACTGGGATGTACTGGGAGGGGATTGGGACGGACTGGGAGGGAACTGGGATGTACTGGGCTGCACTGGTAGGGAACTGGGATGTACTGGGAGGAAACTGGAATGTCCCAGTTGACACCCACTTCCCTCCCAATGCCTCCCAGTATATCCCAGTTTCCTCCCAGTATATCCCAGTTTCCTCCCAGTACATCCCAGTAAATCCCAGTTTGCTCCCAGTACATCGCAGTACATTCCAGTTCTGTTCCTGTACATCCCAATACATCCCCGTTCCATGCCAGTACATCCCAGTTTCCTACCAGTTCATCCCCGTACATCCCAATTCCCTCCCGGTTCACTACCACTTCTTTCCCAGTGCCTCCCAATACATCCCAGTTCCGTCCCATTACATCCCAGTACATCCCAGTTCCCTCCCAGTACATCCCAGGTCCCTCCCAGTACATCCCAGGTCCCTCCCAGTAGGAGGGACCTGGGATGTACTGGGAGGCACTACAATGTGCGGGGATGCCCTGGGATGTACTGTGGAGGAACTAGGATGTACAGGCTTGTACTGGGTTGTACCGGGTGGAACTGGCATGGATTTGGGATGTACCAGGATCTACTGGGATGTACTGGGAGGTAACTGTTATGTACTGGGAGTGAACTGGGAGGGAACTGGGACGTACTGGTAGGGAACTGGGATGTACTGTGAGGGAACTGGGACGTACTGTGAGGACACTGGGATGTACTGTTATGTACTGGGAGGGAAGTGTTATGTACTGAGGGGAACTGGTGCGTACTGGGATGTACTGGGATGGAACTGTGAAGTACTGGGATGTACTGGGAGTGAACTGGGAGGGAACTGGTATGTAGTAGGAGGGAACTGGGATGTACTGGGATGTAGTGGGAGGGAACTGGGAGGAAACTGGGATGTACTGGGAGGGAACTGGTATGTACTGGGAGGGAACTGGGATGTACTGGGAGGGAACTGGGATGTACTGGGATGTACTGGGATGTACTGGGAGGGAACTGGTATGTACTGGGAGGGAACTGGGATGTAGTGGGAGGGAACTGGGAGGGAACTGGGATGTACTGGGAGGGAACTGGTATGTACCAGGATGTACTGGGATGTACTGGGAGGGAACTGGTATGTACTGGGAGGGAACTGGGATGTAGTGGGAGGGAACTGGGAGGGAACTGGGATGTACTGGGAGGGAACTGGTATGTACTGGGAGGGAACTGGGATGTACTGGGATGTAATGGGACGGAACTGGGATGTAATGGGACGGAACTGGGAAAGAAGTGGTAGTGAACCGGGAGGGAATTGGGATGTACGGGGATGAACTGGTAGGGAACTGGGATGTACTGGCATGGAATGGGGATGTATTGGGATGTACAGGAACGGAACTGGAATGTACTGCGATGTACTGGGATGTACTGGCAGCGAACTGGGATTTACTGGGATGTACTGGGAGGGAACTGTGAAGTACTGGGATGTACTGGGAGTGAACTGGGAGGGAACTGGTATGTAGTAGGATGTACTGGGTGGGAACTGGGATGTACCGGGAGGGAACTGGGATGTACTGGGAGGGAACTGGTATGTAGTGGGAGGGAACTGGGATGTACTGGGATGTAGTGGGAGGGAACTGGGAGGAAACTGGGATGTACTGGGAGGGAACTGGTATGTACTGGGAGGGAACTGGGATGTACTGGGACATACTGGCAGGGAACTGGGATGTACTGGGAGGGGATTGGGACGGACTGGGAGGGAACTGGGA